>NW_015536497.1:89078-89952 GCF_001515605.1 Sinocyclocheilus anshuiensis | reverse complement strand
ATATTTACGCGTTTCAAAAAGGCGGGGCATAGAGGAGAAACAATAATGTACAGTATGTGGAAAATAATGTGTTTTTTTAACTTTAAACCGCATAAACACATTTCATTACACCAAATACACAAAATAATGTTCTTTTTAGCAGCATCATATGACCCCTTTAATTCTCTCTGTACCTCTATCTGCGGTGTTCTTGAGTAAAATGGGCTTCTTGCTTATGGCACTATGTGTAATGCAGAAGGAGAATATAAAATATGTCTGTAAACTTCAGAGTCGCTTCTAGAGTTTCTATTCTGGGATTTGACAGCATTCAAGTTCCATTTACACCCTGTTCCTGCGAGGAACAATGTGTTATGGTGCAAGCAGAAAAAAAAGCAAAACACTAATTGAATTCTGCACAAACAGCCTGATATAATGTGAGTCAAGCCTTGATACGCGGGGGAATAAAACTTTAAATCACTCTGCCCTGAAGACATACATTTAAAGTAGATCACTTAGTTAAAGAGAGATTTTAAATATAAGACAGGAAAAAGCACTATCAAAACTTTTAATTCACAATCACAAACTGATGTTACATTGACATTCAATTTACACTGTTTAGGGAAAAGTAGATTTTTTTTACTTCTTTTTAAAAAAAAAAATTTGGGAGCATTATAGTGAAGTTTGAGGATTTATCTGGCATCTTCACACTGACTCTACGGAAAATGTTGAATTATTTAGTACTTGTCTATGAGTGTAACACACTGCTATTATGATGGTAATTGTTATTTTGTGTGGTGGCTGTGGCATTTTGCATTAGACATTATTCACACACACACACACACACACACACACACACACACACTCACTCTCTCACACACACACACACACACACTCA
>NW_015536497.1:70717-88235 GCF_001515605.1 Sinocyclocheilus anshuiensis | reverse complement strand
TATTATTATTATTATTATTATTATTATTATTATTACCTACAAATCAGAATGGTCTATTTCAATTTGAAGCATGTTAGTGAAAGTTCTAGGAACTGAGACGCTTACACGGATGTCATATTTCTAGTTCTTTTACTTCAGAAAAAAAGAAAAACAGTGACGGGAGGACACTTAGTATGTACTTAAAGTATATCAGGATGGGATACATATGGGATACATATCTTTATATATTTCATATATATATATATTTCCATATATTTCAAAATAAACACAAACATAAAAGTAATGACGTGTTTTTCCTCATTTACATTCAGCATCACATATGCTTCTATCCAGGAAAAATGTAATTATTAAACAACAACAGTTACAACAAATCAATCTCAAATATGCTGACCTCTGGTAAAGTTGAGATGCAATCACAGCCAATGCTGCAGTCAGATGACACACTCATCCTGCACTGCTGCTGTGCAAATCGTTTAATAGGGTTTGTAATCTGATAAACACTAAAATCTGGCTCATCAGGACCGTTCACCTCATCATGTCTGCCATCCAGATATCTTAGGAGGACCACAAACACAAACATGGTGATTAGTGATTATGTGACTGAAAGGAGGCAAGATAAGGACAAAAACTACTCTAATACTGTAATTAAAACAGATGGCACATCCCTAACCTCCTTTACCGGATTACCTTTTATTTAATTATTTATTTACCATTTTACTCCATATCAGCAAAGGCTATATTTGTGGCAAACTGAAAATAACAAAATGTGAAATAGTCTTAATAACAATAAAACTGTTATGAATTGTATACAAAAAAGTTAGCAATATTATTTTTTACAAACAAACAAAATAGATAAATAAATAAAATTATATACAAACTTTCAATTTGATATTTGATAAAAATTTGATAACACTTTTGATTAAGGAACACATAGTTCTCTAATTTAAAGTGTTACCAAAAATTCTAATATTTTACCTGATCATCCATGCTATTCTACAGAGAACCTCAATATACTGTATATGGAGGCTCAGTTTGATAAGCTAAATAAACAAACAAACAAACAAACAATATTCTATTGCCCTACACCAACCCTACCCTTAAACCTACCCCTCACAGGAAACTTTCTGCATTTTTAGATTTTCAAAAAACTTAATTCTGTATGATTTATAAGCTTTTGTACCCGTGGGGACCACAATTTAGGTCCCCACCATGACACGAGTCCCCATGAGTCTGTGAGTAGTCAGTGTTAAGTCCCCACCAGGATATATAAACCAGTACACACACACACACACACACAGTCAATCCCTAGAAGCACAGACACGGGATTAAGAACATTCCAGGAAAAAAAAAACAGACCGCTGTAAATCCCACAATGTTGTTTTTTTTAAATCATAAATACACTTGTCCAGCAT
The DNA here is from genome assembly GCF_001515605.1 of Sinocyclocheilus anshuiensis. Taxonomy (NCBI): domain Eukaryota; kingdom Metazoa; phylum Chordata; class Actinopteri; order Cypriniformes; family Cyprinidae; genus Sinocyclocheilus; species Sinocyclocheilus anshuiensis. The sequence goes on along the minus strand of NW_015536497.1, from coordinate 86,823 downwards.
ATCAGACATTAAAACATTCTCCTCTTCTAAACGAATTAGAGAAGACATCCTCACCAAAATAATCCCCATTAAAAAGCTTTTATGGAGACATACACATAAAATTATTATGGATTTAAGCTCCATCAATATCCCATGGGATGTGAGCATAAAGCATAAAGGCATTGCTTAAACAGAAATAGATGCCCTCATAACCTAAAAAGAGGTCAAATAAACAAAGTATTGCCCTGCTTTGCAAATCGCAATCAAAATTGAAACAAGTGCTCCCTCTTTCTCTCACACAGCTTGCTTTCTATGGCTGTCCTACACAGACATTATTCCCCTACTGACACAGTTTCATGTGAATCTCCCCCACTGCATCTCTCTGATGGTCTCTTCCACATGACATCCGCACTTTCCTATAGCAGTATAGGTCCTATACCCCATCTAGTGGGCATACTACTCTTAAGATTCAAGAATCAGGCTCCTTATGAAGCACAAATACAATAGGCTACTGTACTGATATGTTTCACTGCATTTTACACCTTTAAAAAATAACAAATAACTGACTTGCTATATTATACAGTTAAGCAAATATATTTACTACTGCCATTTTGAAATACAATTACTTAACTTTAGAAAAATTGACTTAATATTAAATGTATTTTAAGTCAAGAAATGTAGGCTAAAGCAAAGCCTATAGCAAAACTGCACCGCATGCTTACTTATAATTTCTGATCAGCCAGGAAAAGTAATATCTACTATATGGACAGGTTAGATACTTTAAAACTGTCTGGTTCCGTTTTTTCTTCAAGCAACAACACGAGCACCATCTGGCTAAAATCGTGAAAATCTTTTACAATCACACAGCTCCTAGTGCAACTTTCCCAGCAACACTGACTACTACAGGACACACCGCAATACTGCAGCTGACCTATTAACACATGTGCGCACACACATACAGAACCACACTAAAATAATCTATTCGCAAAACATCACTAACCTCTACTGGTCAGGATAGAAAACTACATCTCAATGGTCTATAACTTTAAATGTATAAAACGAAACCACACAGCACAAGTTAGTCACTAAAAACATTTCCTTCACATTACTATTTTCTCCACTGGCCAGCAAACAAGAAAAGGATGGAAAAGCTCTGACTCATCAACTGGGAAAAAGTCCACACCTGAATTTCCTCCAGTTACCATGTATTACAAAACACCCTGAACAAATAGAAAAACATTAAAGGAAACAATCTTCAGGTTAAACGATGTGCAACTTGAATTCATCATACAAAATCAGGTTGCATGCATTTTATGTGAAAGTGTGGGAGACTAGAAGGCATAACTCTCACACAGGAATGTGGGGTATAACAGCTTGATTAGAAACAGATGTGCTCAGTCACACAGAGAAAAAAACAAAACTCATGGGGCTTTAGAACGCAAAGCAGGGGGGAAATGAAGACTGCAGTAGCAGCAGGACTACTACATTGTACTGTAAGCCATAAAGTCATGCACTGATTAGCCATGTGTTGTTTGTATTCAAAACTGTTTAAAACATATGGAGAAGACGAAAAAAGCCAGGAACAAGATTATTCTAACTAAAACTAAAACCATTATATATATATATATATTTGAAATAAAAAATTAATGTTTCCTGAAACTATATACATATACACACACACACACACACATACATATATATATATATAGTTTCAGGAAACATTTATTTTTTTTATTTCAAATATATATATAGTGGTAGAGCATTGCGTTATACACACACAAAATATGGAACATATAAAAATGAATGCAAATTATTAATAAAAAAACTATTAATGTATCTCATAATAATATCTCAATGATACTAAAATAACACTGGTCAGGAAAACACATTCATTTGTTAATGGCTTAATATAAAATACAGTAGTCCCAGAAAGTATTTAGAGACTAAAAATAGATAAATTTCATTGCATTAGACAGAAAGATTAAAGGAAGGCTTCATTGTCAAGAAAAAGAGTTCACAAAGATGTTCAGTTTAAAATATTATTATGAATATTATTTAATGTCATGAACTGAGGAACTTGAGGATAACTGATTTTTACATGCAATGGTTTAAGAGTACAAACACATTTTTGTGTGGGAAACACGGATGGATGGAAGCAGAGAGAGAGAAAGGACATGCAGTATTAAATAAAGGACACTGCAGTGTCTCTGCACTGCTGTTCGATGCATAGAAACATAAGACCCTCTTGTTCTTCACACATTCAGACAAAGCTCTTGTACAGAGTCCCAGATTACCAGTGTAGTCCCACAATTCCAGAAGAATAAATGGATTAGATGCTTTCATGCTTTTTTCCTCCCTTCTTGCTCTCTCCTCTCACACACAATCAGCCTTTACCGGTTTGAATTGTAACTTGCTTTAAGAAGCTTTGAGAGATACGAGTTCTCTCTTTTGGGCCTAAGCAGATCAAATGAACACATAGCCTTCACCTCATACCCAGATACTTCCATCCATCCCAGTATGATTGTATAATCTTGCTCCCACATCCCACAAATGGATCACAGCAGTAGCCTACACTGATAAGAGGGTTTGCAGACTCCAGAAAACAGCAGGGCTCTTTTTCCAAGGTCTTTAATGAAAAACAGAGACAAACACCTGTAAAAACCACAGACAGACATACTGTGATATTGGAGTGCCCCCAACTGTCCTCACAATAAAACTGCAAAGGAATGAAAGAAGAGATTGTGATGGATATTCAAGTCCCATTTTAAAAACTATTTATTTCAAGCCAAATGATGCTATTTGTTATATAAAAGGCCACAATTTAGAAGAGTGAAATGTTTTGCTCAAATTCGTACAGGAACAAAATCACATAAACCTGACTGAGCTAACACAGCTGGGCATACACACATTGTAGATGCAAATACTGTCTTTTATTTGCAAATTTGCAAAATATGTGACCCAGAATGCAAACACTTATATGAAGCCTGATGGATGACATTTAGAGGATGATTTACATGGGGCCAAAAAGGAAATAAGAGAGCATTCAGGTTTTGTTTTGTTTAGTCCAATTCACAACACCTGATGTAAGTATACTGTAGACAATTATTTTTCAAACTTATAAATAAAGGATTACACAATTACATTTTACATGAAAATAGTATTTTAGTATTTTTACTTTAAAAAAAGTCATGTTTAATTCAGTGTGTTACACTGCATTTATGGCAATTATTAGCAATTTCTGAATGAAAATTGTTTCAAAGTAAATCCCACACCATTTTTTCAGTGTATTAGCCAAATAGATAATTTGTAAACTGCTTAAATGTATAGTTTACACAAAAATTAAGATACACAAAAGCTGATTTTATGAAAGATGCTGTTGAATGGACAACAAAAACACAAGTCATTTCCCAAAATATATTCTTTGTATTCCATAGAAGAAACAAAATATAGGAGTGGAACGGGAGTAAATTATGACCAAATTTTCTTTTTTTCTTAGACAAACTATCCCTTTAAGACATGTGACAAGGCCTTTGGCTTGTTTACCAACAGCAAAAAGCTACTTTGCATAAGAGCACAAAAGACCAGCACTTCTAATTCTGTTCCAGTAGTTTCCATTCACCCACATTCTCCCAGACACAATCTGACAGCTGCTCCAGGAATAACCTGACACTACAGGGGTCAAGCAAGCAGCTGCATCCAGTGGTATTCTTACCGAGGGAACCCCACCCACACATACTCACAGAATGAATGGGAGACCACTGGAATCCTGTGAGGAACATTAACTTTTTTTTTTTTTAATAAAATGAAAGGCTTAAGAAATGTTGTCTAAGATTATCTGTGCTCTGTAATCTCTCTCTCTTTAAGGTCTTTGGACAAAATTAGTTCATAGTCAGTGTTTTATCTCTCTCTCTCTCTCAACACACACTTCGCTCTCATATTCACACACATTTTTTTTAATTTAATTTTTATTATTATTATATTCTATATCATAGCAAGAACTAAAAAGAGGACTGAACAAAAGAAAAACTGATTTTCTATGCTTTGAAATGAAAAGATGTGTTTTTATAAATGCTGGAGATACAGAGTGGACTCTTTGTTTCTCTTTATTAAACAGAAGAGAGAGAGAGAAAGAGAGCGAGAAAGAGAAACAGATGGCTGCATTAACTAATCCACAACTGCTGTCTTCGTCATCAGTGTGTCTGTCCCTTTTAGAGCCCCCCTTAAAACTAATTTTCGTCATTCTTCAAAGCCAAATCTGTGTCCTTGTGCCTGTTAGTGAGTGACTAAGCATGATACACTTGGGGGAGGGGAGACAAGGGATAATGAATGAGGAAAAGTTAGGTTTTGACTTTACAATAAAATATCAATTGATACAAGTACTGTGGTATTTTGTTAACATGGAGGATGAGTGTTAAAGTTACAAAACATCTGTGAAATGGCTGAAGCTATCTTAGGGAGACACACACAAAGTCCTCGTCCATAGTTCAATAGCGCCCCCTACTGACCACTAAAGAAGTGAGGCGCAAAAGAGACAGAAGAAGAATTCAAAACTAATTTAATTTCCTGAGACTCAAGGGTACAAACTACAGCCACATGATCATTCCAGACATCAGCAGACTCTATAATAATCACATGCATGCTCAAAGCAAGAAAACTGTGTAAAGCAGTGTAATATGCATACTAAAGTTGTGCTCACTGGACAGTTTTTCGCTTTTGTCTTTCTCAAGGACACATTCAGTGGAAAACATGGATGTTATCATACAAGTGGAATGTCCAAGTGCCACATTTGTTTTTGTATTTAGCCACTCTCCCCCCACACAGAGTTAATGTGTAACATTGTTAGTTCTGTCTGTTCTCATCTTTCTCTCTGCTATCCGACTCTTTTCTTTCCTTAAAAGGTCTTGAGCAGTGGACTTACTCTGGATGCCAAAAGTGAGGGGGGTGGGACTGACCTAGAATTTCAACAATGTTAAGAAACCCTGATCTATATTACTTCCCTTTTAAACATGCTTTCTGTTAATTAAAAATAAATAGATAGATAGATAGATAGATAGATAGATAGATAGATAGACAGACAGACAGACAGACATGTTGTTTTGTCATTCATCATGTTGTTCTGTGATGTAAATGTGTGGTTTTGAAAAACCTCTGTTTTTCCATGGGTCAAAAGTTTTTGCATTGTGTCTCTTTAAACTTTAAAACTCAAACAATACCTTTCCCGCGTGCGGACGCTTGGCACGAGAACAGCATGCGTGTTTATGCGGCATTCTCTTTTGCCTCAAAGTTGCTTGTTTCCCGGGAGATGAAATAAAGGAAAGGGGGAAGAAGGGGGCGATGGATGAATGGGATCCTTTCATCCTGTTAGCCCCAGAAAAGCAGGAAGAGAATAAACTCCGGGCTGGCAGCTGGAGTGCAGGAAATGTCGGCCTTGTGGCAGATGGTCGGGTGGGGCCTGGACTGGAGAAGGGGGAGAAAATGGGAGGAAATCTGAGAGGAAGTGGGAGGGTTTACCACAGAAGATCCGCCCAGAAGGAGGGGTTTCAGAGCAGCTCACTTGCGCTCATCTGGTGTTTGATTTGTGTAACTACGAGTGTACATTTTTATTTAAAATAAATTCGTAGTTTTTGAGTAAAAGAAGCAGCGCAAAACATACATTAATATAATGAAATATTGGCAAAAAATGCAATTCAGTCTGACACATCGGAGTACACATTTATGTACTCCAATAGGCTATATTTCTAGACTGTAAAAAATATTTTTGAAGCTGTAAATAAAACAAAGATTATTAGAGGACGTTTTTACAAGAAAATACTACTTCAGTCATCGTAATTAAAAATTCCATGTTTAATTCAGCGTGTTGCTTGCCATTTCTTTGTAATTGTAAAATATGCTATAATTTTCTGAGTGAAAATTATTTCTACACTTTTTTTCTGTGCATATATCTCATTCCTATATAAAATCTTTCAAAAATGACAAGAGCTTTTGATTTGCTTTAAGATAAAGTACTGCAATCTTTTGTAATAATTATTATTACAACAACAACAACAATAATAAGAAGAAGAAGAAGAAGAAGAAGAAGAAGAAGAAGAAGAAGAAGAAGAAGAAGAAGAAGAAGAAGAAGAAGAAAAAGAAGAAGAAGAAAAAGAATGTTTTTTTTCACTCACCCAGAGCCATAAAGAAAATTTTAAATCCAATAACATCATTGCAAATGTATGCATAATACTATCTAATAATACTCTTTACCATTACAATTACCAATATCAATCATAAAGTTTTTTTTTTTTTCCAAATATTCGTAAGATTAAAAAAAAAAGTGTATATGATCATCATCAGTGTGGCTGATTGATGTCCACACAGCCTAAAGCCCCATATTGCTGGAAACAAACTTGTGTACTATTTGATGCCATCTAAATATGCTGTCAGCTTGAATCAATTTCAAACTAGTGTTTGCTTCAACCATTCTTTACGTTTAGATCAAATCCATATAATCACATCTGTAAAAACACTGGCAAGTCTGTATCTTTCTTAAAAGTGCATTGCTACTTTGTAATTTAACAGAGTTAAAGCTTCAATAAGATCTGCCTATTTGGTTTTGATTAGGTTAGAGGAACACATCAAAGTAATTTTAATGGAAAATCAAAGGTTAGTCTCAAAATTGCAACTAACAATTCTTCCCCCAGTAACGGTTATACTTAAAATCATCTCTTATTTCTCTCTCCATTGTCTGTCTGGATGATGCAAGTCATTTTTATTTAGGGTTTAAGTAGAGAAGATGGGGCAATTATTATTATTATTAAAGTTAAACAAACTCAAAAAAACTCCTTTCAATTCCAGAAAAACAAACCTGAGTTATTGGGCCCAGAAGAACAGGCTTTTGTAGATTAATGTGTAATTGGCTGATAAAAGGGGACACATAATGAAGAAACATAAAGAGTTTTCAAGTATTTTGCTGCAGTCTGGTCTTGGCAACACTCACTGCATTTTAAAGAGCTGCGTTTGAGCCTCAAGGGCTTCAGGCAGGAGCACACACAGCTAAGAGAGTGCACTTGACTGCAGCACTATAGCACTGACACAGCATTAGGCAGGCTCATTTTATTTACATTTAACAGAACTGATAATAGCCAGACAGGCAAGGGTGGCAGAGCTATTCCCATTTTCATGAAATGGCCTGCAGATAAAACCTTTTTGCATGTTTAGTGTTTGTGAATGATTTTAGAGCTCATTTATAGTTATTTTAACCCTGAAATACAAACATTTATTTGTTTGTTTGTTCTCTTTTACATATTAAAATATCAATATCAGTACACTATTTAATATTCATATATCCATCCATTCATTTTCCATACCGCTTCATCCTCTGCAGGGTTGTGGGGTGATTCATTCATTCATTCATGCATCTTTCACATATTAAAATATCAGAATCAGAATCAGAATCAGAATGAGCTTTATTGTCAGGTATGTTTATACATACGAGGAATTTGTTTTCGTGACAGAAGCTTCCACAGTGCAACAGAATGACAGTGACAGAACAAAAAACACAGATAAAAAAAAAATAGAACAAGTAAATAAGGAATAAAAATATACAAATCGACAATTGTATGTACAGGTATATAAAAATAGACAGTTGTATGTACAGGTATATTATTTGCAAATTGAAATGTAGACTGAGTATGTGTGTTAGATAAATAAGTGTATGAGTGAATAAATAGTGTGTGTTCCACAGTTATTAATATCAACGTAATATTTACGTTAATATACAATTATATTAACATATAAAACAATAATACATCTGATTTACATTTTAAGTAAAAATCAAGTTGTCATTTAGCCAAATTCATTTCATAAATAAAAAATATAATACAAATATAATGAAAATATAAATAACAATAAAAAAGCAATAGAAAATAAATAAAAATATGCATCTACATCTGAATCCCAACGTGTCAAACTACTGTAGCAAGGATAAGTAAGAGAATACCCATAAGTAAATACAAGATAAGTATTATTCATCAAATACATCATCTGCCTAACCCCAGTACTCAAGTGTCACAGCCTGAATATCATTTGTAGTAAAAGGGCGACATCTAGTGTTATTAAGCCAGATTATTTCTTCTCACTACAGGGTTTAATTTAATTTAATTTCATTTCATTTCATTTCATTTGACTATAAATAATTACTAAAACTATCCATCTTATGCTACACTGTGTCATTATGTTTTACTTAAAATAATTTCAGAGCAGTTTATACAGACAGAAACTCAAGAGCGCATGACTTTTCAGAAACAAACAAAACTTTACCCCTGGAGTTTGGCTTCACTTTAATATTTGATTCTGTATTTTTATTGATAGAGGTGAGAAACATCTGTGTGAATAATTAGTAGCAATGATTAACTACCACAAAGCATAAAAGCTGATACCTTATGTGTTATTTCCATAAACTTTTTTTCATATTTTTTATTTTATTTTTGTCTTTTGTCTGAAGATCAGGATGAGGATGAGTCTTGCTCTACTGCTGTACTGTCTGTCACTCAGCGAGGGACAATCCGAGGTGCCAAAATTACTGCAAAGCATCAGGAATGACAATTGGGATGTGAAAGAAATTATGACGAAGTTCAGATATGAGCCGGCGATGGATATGCTTCAGCTTTTGTGTTAAAATCATGACTAATTACAACTATGGAATTTATTAAATTAATTTCAGTTTTGATATAGCCTTACAATTTAAACTGCTAAGCAGCTTTGCAGGTGATATATAAAACACAAGATAAAAGGATATAAGGAAAAGAAAAATATGCACTATTGCACTATTGATTCTTCTTTTGTTAATTTAGAGAATTATTTACACTATTCTTATCAAACAGTATATCATTATGCTTTTACATAAAATTTGGAGAATTTAGCAGTTGTAAATTCAAAAGCATGAGAAACAGCACCAGGACTTTACCCTTGAGGTTGGCTTTACTTTATGACATACCACATTCTTCCTTGCAGTTGGATGAATAGGCTAATATCTGTGTCAATAAAGGCTAGTAATGATTAACTATGTCAAAGCCTGTTTGTGTTATTTTCATAAACCCAAGTGTTTTGTCTGTATCAGGATGAGGGTGAGTGTTGCTCTGCTGCAGCTGCTGCTGTGCCATCTGTTGCTCACTGATGGACAAACTGAGGTGCAAGATTTCGCTAATGGAAAAAAAAAAACAGCCCAACATCTGGACTGAGGTGAGAGATGTAAGAGACTATTTAGTACTAGTTAGTACTAGTGATTGCTTCTTGTTTTTAACCCTTTTGAATAGTGTTTTATGTTGTTATATTGTATATTTGATATAATATGTATTGTTTTATAGAAATGGCAGAACAAATACAGGAACTGAAGAAAGAGAATGCAGGTATTTAAAAGTGATTTAAAAGATCAAAGCATATATAATTCATTAAAAAAAAATGCATAAATGCATTGTTAAGAAGCACAATTTGTTCTGGGGAAGACGATGCTATGTGGGGAAAAAAAACTTTATTTCACATATGAAATTCATTCTATGCTACTTTAAGCAGATATATGTATCATTTACGGCGAATGACTTTAATCATTTTAGGGATTATTGAGCAAACGAAGATTAGTGAAAACCAGCTGGAAGGAATTAAGAAAGAAAATGCAGGTAAATTACTCTTATTTTTTAATTTATAGAAATATTTAATGGATAATGTACAGACAGCCTTTATTGCACAATAAATATAATACTGTATAAATCCGAGATAATTCTTTTTAATTCTTGCTTGTGTTATATAGTATGTATAAAAAAGCTATATTTTCCGTCCACAGAACAACCAAAAGTGGCATTTTCAGCTGACTTAGGGATACGTGGCGATTTAGGTCCTCAGAATACTGAGATCACACTAACATTCAACAACATCTTCACAAATATTGGAAACAACTACAATCCAGAAACAGGTACTTTGAACAAACATAGCCAATGTCTTGCCTAAAGGATGATGTTCTGGTTTATCTGGTCTATTTGATCTGACTGTTTTGTCAATGGCAGGTCTATTCACTGCACCAGTTAAAGGAGTCTACTACTTCAGATTCACTGCATGTGGTACTCAAAACAGACAATCACTGGGTGCAAGTTTACATTAAAATGGGAAGAAGATTGTGTCAGTAGGTCAGTGGCGTGATCACAATCAGCACAGATAAGCATCAAATGGAGCTGTCCTGCAGCTGGAAGTGGGTGATATAGTTTGTGTGAAGCTCCTCCTAGGTTACACCATCAATGACAGTCCAGATAACCTCAGCACTTTCAGTGGATTCCTCATTTACCCATTATAGTGATCAATCATTGCACACTGTATTAAGCATGTTGATCTTATAAATGTTCATTCCCTAATGAAAGACAAATTCACTGATCTCTGTACTATCTCATAACATTCTTACCTAAAATAATAATAATAATAATGATGATAAAAATAATATCATACATTGTATTAATAGTATATTAAATGTATTGATTTAAATATTCTAGATTTTAGTATTCTGAAACATAACAGAATCTTTGGGGGGAAATTAATAGGTATATTCCTGGGATTTTAGTGAATTACATTGTAGTGCATGATCTGCAGAATCTCTGATCATATTGCTGTTAAAGTCTGGCATCTAGTGTTGAGCTTTGGAAATCTAAACATGTAGTAAAAACATTGATAAACAGATACAATTACAGTTATTTATAATAATTTACAATAAAACTATAAATTCAAAAAAGACATGTACATTATATATATATATATTTTTTTTTTTTTGAATTTTATTCTTTTTTTTTTTTTTTTTTTATATACTTATACTTTTATACTTTTTAAAACTCAGAATTGGTCTAAACTAACTGTTAAATGTATATAAGATACATATAAGATAAGTATATAAGATACGTGCATATTACATTTGTAGAAATGTGATTATTCCCACAATAACATTCCTTTTAAATGTTATTTGTCTTTTTACCCATTCCCTTTCTTACAGCAATTATATAGCAAATAACATACAGTAATTCACATGCTATTACACAGTGGACAGGCTTTAAATCTGAAAAATCCCATAATAACATCAATTTTAACTTTTTTTTTTCTTTGCATTTCTCTACCTACAACAGTTTTAAAATAATTATAAATCACATATATCAAATAACATTTTATTTCACAGTGGACAATCTTTATGTAAAAATCTAAACATCCTTTTACTACATTCATCAATCTGTTTTTCTATAATGTTGGTAATTTTCACACAACCCCTTGGCATGCAGAACCTCTCTCTCTCTCAATCTCCCCCACCCTGCCTAATTTCAGCTGAATTTAGGATGCCTTTGACCCAGCACTGGATATGCATATGTGAAACAGGGTGAGACAGAGCGATAGGGTGAGGGACAGACAGGAAGAGTGACTCAGAGAGAGAGAAAGAGAGAGTGCGCAAGGCTGAGGACACTGATCAATGCATCTTTGTGCTTGCTGCCTCAGCAAGTGAAGGTGAGAGCAAATCAAAACAAATTAAAAGCAGACGCCTCTGGAGAGAAGCAAACAGCCTCCAATCAGCCTCTGAGGGAGGATGATTACTGTCTGCGGAGAGCTAGAGGAGTGACTGTCAAGGCAGGTGCTGTTTGAACACATGCTCATGTGCGGATTTGAGTCATCTTAGAGTCTCCTCACTGCACCCACTTACTGGACAACAAGACCTTTTGTGGATACTCAAACTTAGAGAAAAATACCTGCAACATGGCAGGAATCTTCGGGGTTTGAGTCTCAGGATGTAATTGAAGGTAGGTGCTTGTTTATGTACAAAATAAAAGTCTATTGTTTTGTATTGTGGTCTGTATCTCATTTCTGCACGATGTAACTGATTCAAATCGTTAGTCGCTGTGCCAGAGCCTTGGCCTAGCAGTTAGCATGAGCTGTGGCGCTCATGTAAACGATGCAAGTTTGAATACGGCTCGCAACATTTCCTGATTCCATTCCTCTGCTTTTCTCGCTATCTTTTTGTGTTTATCTGCAATAAAAGGCCGCATGATTGTTGTGATATCTGAAGGAAAGACTGTGAGTCTTGTGCTTCATAGACTACAATCTTTCCTAGACTGACTTCAGGCTGTTGTCATGTGTGGTGCCACAGCCTGGTGCCACCGAGAGGGGTCAGCTTGACATCCACAACAGAACATCAAGAAAGAGTGATGCTTGGGGGAATGGACAACAAGATGATCTGAAATGTTTGCACATTCAAGGCTGGGGGCTGAGGGAATGTGTGTGTGTGTTCGCTGGAAATGTGATGGCAAAACAGTAAGTGATGACTGGAAAGTGACTCACAGTCACAGTATAGTTGCAATGTTTATTGCAAATTTCAAAGTACCATGATTCTTTCTATTTGTTCATGTCATGATGATATATTGCAAAAACACAAACATGAATGTTTGTTTTTCTATCATGGAGCGGGATTTCCGTTGACTTTATATTGTTTTACCCTGAGCTAATCATATTTTCATTCCATAAACCTCTCACAAATGCTGTTCACACACTGAATAAAGATAATATAATGAAAAATGAGTGACAGCAAATGTTAAAAATATGTATGTAATATAAATATTTTTTGTAGGACAATATACACAGCTGGGTAGATTACTTGCAAATTGTAGTCTGTTACTGATTCCAAATCACAAAAATTGTAGTTAGTAACATAATCCATTACATAACACATTTCAGGTAATCAGACTACTTTTTGATTACTTTTGACCTAACTTGTATATCAGTTTGTTGTGAGTTTGTGAAAAGTTAATCATTAATTCAATTAAATGTAATGTTAAAATAAATAATTTTAAAATAACAAATAACATAAATCGAAATAAAACACTTCCTAATTAATTGTTTTATTTGTTTACCTACATGTCATTTGACCATTAACCAATTTTAGAGAACCGTGAAAATGCAAATGTGATACTTAATTATTAAATATTTATTTTTTTTAAATATTTACTTCAAGTAAATATATTAGGTGAAAAAGGTTCAGATGACAAAAAAGTTTGGGAATGCCTGCATTGCATGTAAATAAGAAATAATGTGAATTTTTGAAAGACAAAAAGTTTGAAAAGTCTTACTAACCCACTGAGTGATAATTCAGATAAACATTAATGTGTCTATATTGTGAATATACTCCCTGTATTCAATATGACACACAGTAGAAAGTAAAAATTAAGAGAGAGAAAAAAAATTAGAGCGAATAACTAAATTATGAGTAATTTACAGCCATTGTGTGAATATTTTGTAATCATGTAATCCATAAAAAAGTAACTGTAATCTGATTAGGAGTATTTTAAAAATGTAATACAATCTAATTACAAGTACAACATTTTTGGAATCTGATCACGTAATCCAGATTACATTTAATCAGTTTCTACCCAGCTATATATATATATATATATATATATATAATATTATTAGAATATATATATAGTGGTCTATATCTTTATTAAGTGTGCAGACAGTAAGTTTTTTCACATATAGTAAGCAATACATGTGCAACTGAGTGCAATATTTTTTCACACACTCGGGGTAACATTAACAATAACCGACACTAAAGCTCTGACAGACAGGAACTAATATATGGTGGATAATTAGTGGCAGACAGGTGAGCACAATGAGGGTAATTAATGATTAGTACAGGCTAAACCAACACAAGGGGAAGAAACCACAATAAACAGTCCACAGGGGCGTTACACCACCTGACTAATGATTGGTCTTTGTGTGAATATCCACAAAACTGGAAAACTTACTGAGTGTATATAAGCGGTAGGATATTAATCAAAAGGAACATTTAAAAGATGAAAAAGAGGAATTAAGGAGAATCAAATAGATTATGAATAATTTATTGCTATTGTGTGAATAATACGTAATCATGTAATTAATAAATAAGTAACTGTAGTCTGATTACTTTAGTTGTCTGAGTATTTTAAAATGTAAGTTAATCTAATTACAAGTACTTAATTTTTGGAATTTGATTACGTAATCCAGATTACATTTAATCAGTTACTACCCAGCACTGAACATACATTTCATGAAAAATCAATATATATAACAGCAAAATGTGGAAATAAATCGCACAGACCAAAATCAAAGCTAGTGCGCTTGCCTGCTTGACATGCAGAAAACTTCTACCCAGCTATATATATATATATATATATATATATAATATTATTAGAATATATATATAGTGGTCTATATCTTTATTAAGTGTGCAGACAGTAAGTTTTTTCACATATAGTAAGCAATACATGTGCAACTGAGTGCAATATTTTTTCTCTGTTTTTGCTGTACATTTAATTCATTATTTAATATGTTATTTAGCATATTTCCACATGAGCGGGTTCCCACAATATAGGTGATTTCAGTTTGTATTATCCTTTTGGGGACATTTGCACTCTAATTTTGCACTTTCATCCAATGTCTTGATATAATGTATTCATTTTCAAAAGTAACTGCAGGCAGTAGCAGATGGTTGATACTTTGCAGTTTTTGTATGTGGGTCATTGTCAGAAAACAGTGCCAGTTGTGCTACATAAATTTGTGTGTCTCCATGACTGACTAATGATATAATTTACAGAATACTGAACTTAGTCGCATTAGGTGATGGATTTGGCTCTGATAAGTGTGTAATGCAAATGAAATTGTAGTAAAGAAAAAATAAATAAATAGATAAAATATTTTTTCTGACTAAACTAAGTTTACTGAAATTAAAATATCTTGCTTGTACTATGTAGTTTTCCCCCCTAAAATACTATTTTATACTATATAGTGTTTTCCCCTAAAATACTATAATGTTAACCTTCATCTCTCAAAATTTGAATGAATATTAGCTGTGAGTATACCACTGTTATACTAACCTGTTTTACAAAGTAACCAAGACATTTCAATAAAAATCTTTATCTTGTGGAAAACACAGTGTTCAAAATTAGAGAACAGTAACCACTGTAACACAAAAGAAGATTACAACTAAAATTTTGGAGGGTTACAGCTGTCAAAAATTAGTAGGAATTGTAGAGGCTGCTGCTTTTTCAGCACATCTATGGCCGCAGGATATCACTAGTTTCTCACACTACTTTGGTGTGATCTTGGTCCACTCTTCTTCCACTCTCTTCCATAGTTTGTTAACTGTAGTGAGTTTCTTAGCCATAAGGATTTTCAAAGGAGATTTTTCAAGAGATTTTCAGTTGGGTTTAGATCAGGACTCAATGTTCTTGGCTTCAAGGAACTGCTTTAACTGTTTTGCATTGTGACGGGGACATTGTCTTGCATGAAAATTGCAATCTGACTGGGAGATGCTTGCAGGGAAGGTACCGCATGTTGCTAAAGGAGGTTCTGATAAACATTTGCATTCACCCTGTCCTGTGGCTGTATAAGAGGCCCAACTTCTGCTGAAGAAAACATCACCCAAAGCATGACACTTCCTCCTCCACCTTTCAATGACTTCTTTACACACTTGGGATTCAGTCTTTCCCCAGTTTGACGCCGAACATAATGGGCCCTATCACACACCCGGCGCAATGCGGTGCAAGACGCGGCACAAGTGTTTTTGTTAGTTTCAGCCCGACGCAGTTCTCATTTTCCCGTCTGTGGCCGCGTTGTTTAAATAGCAAATGCATTTGCGCCCATTTGTGCGCCCATGGGCGTGCTGGTCTAAAAAAGAGGTGTGTTCAGGTGCATTGACCACGTATTAATATAATAGGCCTAATATTACCACCCAAGCAAACAAACATATTTCTTAATCAGTGGAAACCATTACAGTGTTTTCTATCGCAATAAGCGCTTGCGTTCAGTCAATAAAAGTCGAATGTAGTTTTTAATTTGTTTGAGAACTGAGAAAGACCATTTTAGTCACAATCACACATCAATTGTTTAGATGATTTGTTTCAAGACATTTGACATGTTTCTGTCCTGAAATCTCGTGTGTGTGAACTAGCGAATTTTTTACGCACCTCATCTTAAACCTTCCGTTGCAAATTCCAAAACTTCATTTTAGAGCTAATAACAGAGGCTTGAGCCATTGATATGCTGGCTAACGCAGTTATTAGAGAGAGAGAGAGAGCGAAAGAGAGAGAGGGAGAGAGAGA
>NW_015536497.1:51987-70292 GCF_001515605.1 Sinocyclocheilus anshuiensis | reverse complement strand
GTAAATTATATTGTTTATAGTTACATTTATAGTTATCGGTTAGCATTCTTGGTGTTTTGTCAAGTTTTTGAAAAAGTTTCCCATGCTCAGGACCAGATTTACCTCTTTTCGTGACATAGGCAAAACAAATTTTTGGGCCCCCCCTTCCCTATTAATATAATAGGCCTAATATTACCACCCAAGCAAACAAACATATTTCTTAATCAGTGGAAACCATTACAGTGTTTTCTATCGCAATAAGCGCTTGCGTTCAGTCAATAAAAGTCGAATGTAGTTTTTAATTTGTTTGAGAACTGAGAAAGACCATTTTATTAATAGGCGCGGCGACGTGGCCACATAACCACTTCGGGAGTACATTATTTCTCTAATAATTTTAACGGCCTGGAGTCACAATCACACATCAATTGTTCACATGATTTGTTTCAAGACATTTGACATGTTTCTGTCCTGAAATCTCGTGTGTGTGAACTAGCGAATTTTTTACGCACCTCATCTTAAACCTTCCGTTGCAAATTCCAAAACTTCATTTTAGAGCTAATAACAGAGGCTTGAGCCATTGATATGCTGGCTAACGCAGTTATTAGAGAGAGAGAGAGAGCGAAAGAGAGAGAGGGAGAGAGAGATTAAGTGCGTGTGAATACTTGCGTCTGTGCTTCTCTCAGCAGTATTCAGCAGCAGCATCTACTAATAGCTAATCTTTAAGTTTAATTGCTTCAAGAACCTCGCTACTGAGAAATGCGAAACTATTTTATTGATAAATTCACGGGGCAGCGCTGACAACAAGTTTCTGCCCGCGTCGTGTGTGCACGAGTGCGTGTCTGTACTGCCTGTGCGTCTGTGAGAGAGAACGGGAGAAAAAAAAGCATGATTTCCATATACAAAAGGTTGAAGACATGGAAATAGTTTGTCATTTTTACCCTATTGTTTGTTATATTTATTTGCACAATATCTTCTGGGGTTTTTGGTTATTTTACTGTTGTAGATAGTATAACACAAAATTATATATCTCTTCATTGTGTTTGGGCCCCCCCTGGATGAGCAAGCATAGGCATGTGCCTAGAATGCCTATGCGTAAATCCGGCCCTGCCACCATGTAAATAGCGAACCCGTCATGGCGCAAGCACAACTGGCTTTTAAAGGGGATGGGAGATGAGACTCTGATTGGTTTATTGCACCTTACGCCCAAAAAAACACCAATTACTCATTAAGAGAATAGGGACAACCCATTTAGACCATGCGACCGTTTTCCCGTCGTTAAACTAGCAAAAGTGGATTCGGACATGCCCTGAGTGCACCTGCGCCGTGCTCTTTACACCATGCGCTTAGATCGTTAAAATAGGGCCCAATGTTTCCCATTGGACCCAAATAAATTAAACTTGCTCTCATCACAAAAGTGAACTGTGGACCAGTTCTCCTCTGTCCAGATAACATGCTCCTCAGTGTAGCCAATTGATTGTGACTTTTATATTTTATTTAATATAATTTACCCTCAGCGACAAAGATGATCTTCTGTTGTATGAAGAAAGCTGCAAAGCAATTCCTGATAAAAGTGTCCTATATCAAAATGTGATGAAGTTGGAAAGAGCCGACAGCCTGTTTTACACTGATGTTTCCATTGTAGGGGCCCAAGTTATATTACATGCACTCCTCGACAGTGGGTCCATGGCCTGTACCATGAACAAGGAGGCCGAACGCAAGTTCAAGAGTTCAGGAGTTGTGCTTGAACCCAGTGAAACGCGTCCTGATATCATCCTTGTTGGTTGTGGCGGTGTCAGCATTCAGCCTGAAAGTATTTACCAGCTTGAGATGGAAGTGTATGGACATGCGGTCAGTGTTCCCACTTTAGTTGTTCCTGGTCAGCGAGACGAAATCATCCTGGGTACTAATGTCATCAAGTACATTATCAGACAGATGAAGAATGTACAGGGGTACTGGCGTGTCCTAAGTCGACCTGAAAGTTCGGAAAGTGATGAAATCGCACAGTTTTTAGACATGTTGTCTGGCCTCCACAGATGGAAAGGCACTGAAATGCCCAGTAAAGTAGGGACCGCTAAACTTACCCAAGCTGTAGTGTTGTGTCCCCAGCAAGAACACCTTGTTTGGGCCAAGTTACCTGCTACTGTACCTGTTTCCGAGGGAAGCGCTATCGTGGTTGAGCCTTCAAAGTCACATTCACACAAGAACATTGTCATCGGCTGGGTTATTGCATCAATGAGCAATGACGGATGGGTGCCAGTCAAGGTTCTAAATTCTAGCGACAAGCCTGTAACATTGCGGAAGAACACAAAGTTGGTTGATGTATTTCCTTGTATAGCTTTAGAGGATCTGGACATAAGCCCCCAACATCCAGCCAGTCATGAGCTGAAAGCCTTCAATCAAAATATCCTTGATATGAATGTTAAGGGTGTGCCTGCTGACTTAAGTTTTCTTGACAGACTGAACATACTTGGCCTTGGCGACCTCGATAAGGATCCATGCTGATCAGGGTGCAAACTTTGAGAGTGAGCTGATTCAGGAGTTGATGCAGCTTGCAGGTGTCAGGAAGTCAAGGACAACGGCTTATCATCCTATGGGGAATGGTCTTGCAGAACGGTTTAATCGCACGCTAGGCAGTATGATACGAGCATTACCCCCCGAGGGTAAGCAACAATGGCCCCAGATGATACGAGCATTACCCCCGAGGGATAAGCAACAATGGCCCCAGATGTTGCAGACGCTGACGTTTGCCTACAACTGCACCGCTCATGAATCTACAGGTTACGCACCATTTTACCTAATGTATGGAAGGATTCCTCGTCTGCCAGTAGACGTTATGTTCCGCAGTGTTGGAAGGGATGATGACATCACAGACTATGGCAGCTATGTTGCTAAGATGAAGGATGATCTCAAGGAGGCTCTTAACTTAGCCCAAGCGAATGCAAGTGCAAGTCAGCAACGACAGACTGAACTCTACAACATGAGGACAAAAGGCTGTGACATTGAGGAAGGAGACCGGGTGTTACTAGCCAATAAGGGCGAAAGAGGACGCAGGAAGTTGGCTGATAAGTGGGAATCTGTGCCTTATGTAGTGGTCTCAAAAGATTCAAGATGCCATACATTCAGAGTCAAAAATACCAGCACTGGCAAGGAAAAGGTGGTACACCGTAATCTTATGCTGCAGGCCAACTTTTTACTCCCTGAGGTAGAAGAGAATGTGTCTTGTCATGATGGCTCACTATTTAGTGAGGAGCAATCGGATGAGACATTGACGCAAAACTCAGCATCACAGAATGATCCCCCTGAAACGGAGCGCATTGCTGAGTGGGTGGCCTCCTTACCTGCCACAGATGATTCCGTAGGAGGAAGATCAGATACAGGAGATCTGGAGAGCACAATAAATCCTGGAGAGCCCAAACAAACAAACAACCAAGACCAAGACCAAGAGGCTGAAAATTATGGTTCTCAGTTCAATTCTCAGATCATTCCGCCAAATCCAACAGGCACTCAAGATGGTGTATGTACAGATGGTATCATGCCTGGCGCCAGACAGCGAAATAGGGCCATCAGTACCCTGTACATTTCCAGTGCACCCCCTAATGTGTCTGAAGTTGTGACTCGGGTTCGAACACGGGTTGGTAGGCTAGTTAGGCCCGTGAATAGACTGATTCAGAATATGACTCAGAAAACAACGCACAACGCATTCAAAGATGTTACTAAGTCTGTATTATTGTAAGAGGTTTAAGTTATATTGACCAAGTCATGAGAATTTGAGGCAAGCAAAATGTCAGTGGAGTCAAATTGAGTGGTGTATAAGGCACCTCTTTATTTTGTTGCCTAGTATATGTGCAATGTATATCGCTTCTCCTTTAAGCATTCGCGCTCAGTCTCACTGTGAATGCAGACGGGAAGCACGGGAGTGAGAGAGTAGGCCTATCGGTGTGTTTGTACTAATTTTGCCTCATACTACTCTTCTTTAAAGGGGAATAAATTCCATCACTCATCTCATCCATGTGTGGTCGTGCTTCTGTCCCGAGGGTACTGCTTGACATCTGCTACATCAGCAAAGGTGAGTCTAGCCTTTTGATTCTTTCTGATAATGAGAGGCTTCGTCACTGCAGAGTGCGCTTTCAGTCTGACTTCTCTTAAGCGTGCCAAGACAGATCCTTACCCTGTTCACTGCTTAACTGGTGAGCAATTCCAGCTGCAGTGTTGAACCGATTCCGTCTCCTCATTATCCTGTCTTGTCGTGCATTTGTCTTACGTGGACGACCAGCCTTTTTGGGGGAGCTTTTGATTCTTTCTGCTGATGAGAAGTTTGGTCACTGCAGAGTGCGCTTCCGGTCCAACTTCTATTAAACATGCCGAGACAGATCCTATACCCTGTTCAAGACTGAACAGGTAAGCAATTCCAGCTGTGGTGTTGAATCAATTCCCCATTGAGAGTCTCCGCATTATCCTGTCTTCTCGTGCATTTGTCTTACATGGATGGATGACCAGCCTTTTTGGGGGACTTGAATGAATTAATTCATTGTAAAGCTGCAATATTCAAGAAATCACAGATTTGGAATGACCAACTTCTCTTGCAGTGGCTGAAAGGGTCATCCCTTTGGCCTTCATTTGGACAACCTGCTGTTGCAGAGTTTCAGTCACCTTAGAGCACCTCGCTATCTTACAATCTCAGTAAAAATTAGAGGAATGCTGACAGTTAAATAGGGTTTGTCATATAATTAAGGAAATTAGCACCAGTTACCAGATTAACACCAATAACTTGAAGGTATCTATAAGTGTTCTCTAATTTTGATCAGAGTTCTTTTTTCAAATATCTTATTTAAGTTTTATATACTGTGCTTCACAATACAATTAATTTCTGAAATATGCTTAAAAAACTGCCTTTCTACTCCTGTTAGGATCAATTAAAATAGGTCTAAGCAGTGACCTTGAAATTTTGGAAATTAGGAAATTGTAGGTTGTTCTATAATTTTGATCCCCACTGTGTGTGTGTGTGTGTATATATATTTATATATACACACACATATATATATACAGTATATATATTAACATACATGGAACAAAGCACAATAATATTTGCTAGTTAAGGCCATTATTTGCCACTTTTGCACTAATATTCAATCCTGTGACATACAACCAAAAAACATTTATAATGAAGCTGGGTTGAAAAAAAAAAGCTTTTAGACAAACAAACAAATTTAAAATATTAATGTTAAATACATATTTTTCAGATTTTTTAACAAAGACTGCAGTGTTTTGTGAGCATGAATCATGTATCAGGGTATTTGTAACCCAAAAAAACATTCATTACTATTCACCTTTTGTCTGCCTTTTCAGTCTATTTACTTCCAAGAGTTCTCCTTCTCTTTCCACCTCAGGTGTTCCATAGTGGTCAAATGCATTGATTTCTACTCAAGTCTGCCTGGACCAGTTATACTTGAAATGGGTAGACGAGCAGCTGATCACACCACTCCAGTGCCAGTTCTCGGAGAGCCCGCACTTGTGGGGACACGCGTCTGGAGGGCTGTGACAAATGGGACCAGTAGTATGGCGGCCCTCACACTGTCTCATCACTGTAATGTCGGTGTGCAGACGTCACCTGCAATGAGAAACAACCAACTACAGCTGAACGGCAAACATGTGGATGCTTGTAACAGTCAATCAGAAAACAAAGTGATCATGCCACCTAATGGCCACATCCCAAACGAGGCCGGTAAAAAGGAGGATAACGGGAAAGATAAAACAAAAAGTATAATTATTAAACAAAAAAGTCTGGAGACTAAAATGAAAAAGGGTGTGACCTTTGAGGGACTGGAGAGGGATATTTGTAAAAACATCAGGGAAGAAGTGCAGCTCCGTAACCGTCCAATTAGAACCAGCCCCCCATTAAGAAGTGTGGCTAACAGCAGGCTAAAACTGAGAAGGAATTGTCACTTCACCAATGGGAGCGTGGTTGACTCCGAGGTAATGGGCGGGATCAGCAGTGACATCAGTGATGGGGAGGAGTCTTCCACCAGACAGAAAAAAACGTTACCGCCATGCTCACCTACTCACAGACCTCCCGTGACCATCTGCAGCACTTGTGGAGGAAGGCAGAATCCAGCCCCTCATGGACTCTACAGCCAAATAAGGATGAATACACCGCCAAATTCCGCAGGTTCTCTGGGACTCCAGTCGAGACATTCATCCCCTCTTTACCCTGGGAAGGACGTGCAGGAATACACGCAGATAGAAAGGCACACCACCCGCAGTGCTACACAGTCAGACCAGCACCCCATGAGCACTAACCTTCATTCTTATCTCAACATGAATATAAACAAGGAATGGCCATTATCTCTCCTGCCTGCTCAGCAGAGTGAGGCATCAAACCTCACTAATCATCACGCAGTCAAGAGGGAATCTAGTGCTGACACACACATTAATCACACCAGTCGCTCATCGGCTCTAAATACACACACTCTCACTGTTACCGTGAAAGAGGATAGAGGCTCAACAAAGGTCGTAAACACACACTTGAACGCTCACAAACCTCACAACTCTTGTCCCCGCGGACCTCCTGTGTCTGTCAACCCTCCCCAAACACACAAAAACAGCCTGACAGAAAGGCTAGATGCCACACAGGTTACAAATACCAGAATACCACACACAAACACCCACTTCAGATCATCTCACCAGCCAAACCCTGATGAGAAACAACCAACTCAAGGAAACCAAGTCAAACCTACACACTCAGAGTCTCCCAAGCCACAAAATAAAACACACATCAAACCTTTGCAAACTACTTTGAAACAACAAATATTCCCCCAAACTAGCACACCACAGAACTCCAAACCTCAAAGCAGTGATGCACTTTCGAAATGCTCACGGTTAAATCAGACAAAAGCGCCTGCCTCTTTTCAGTTACATTCAAATATCAAACGCCAATCTATAGTGCAGAGTTGTGTGAATGAAGGTGTCGTATCCTCCACTGCTTCAAACATTCACAGACAGGTTCAATTCCCTAATGGATCAGAGTCCAAATTTGACATGCACACTAAACCGTCAATGTGCTCACACACAAATTTAGGCATTAAACCTCAAAGCGGGACGCAAATCTGTGCTGACACAGAGTCAGAATCCTCACCCTGTGATTCAAGTTCACATTTTGCACTGGTGACACACACACCTAAACTCTCAGGGCCTCACAGTGAACCACATCACGCATCGATACACAACGGCACTCCTTCACCCACCGACACGAACAAAGAAGCTTCCCACACATCCACACAGCGAACAAACACCAGTGGAACATCACTGCAGGGTATATCCATGCATAAAGACGCACTGTCACATCCTTATCGTGAGTCAAAAAGCCAAAATGACACTCGCTTCTTTTCACATGCCCCAAATATGCCAACCCATCACAAAGCAACACTTACGATGCAAACAATCAACCATCGGAACCTCTCAAATGCATTTACCACCACTCAGACTGAGGTGGAGGTGCGTTCGTACACCAAAGAACGTTCTCCAACAAGCCCCGGGGTCAAATCAGCCTCACACGCTTTGTGTGTTCATTCGAATACGCCACATAGACAGACAGAGCCTACGGTTCTCAGACGCTCTGTCCTGAATCAGCTTAATAATGACACTCTTGAGTCCTCATTACTAGCCATCGCTTCCGCTAGGGATTTTCCTCAAGCTACAACACACAACAGGACTGAATTAAAATTTTGGAGTGACACAGAGTCAAAGAAACTGGTTGATATTAAGGCAGCAGAACCAGAAGGTCAAATGATCAATGGCTCACAACACTCACTTCAACCTCCAAACAAACCACCTCCCTCTTGTCGACCTCCTAAACCTTCTTCTGCACCTCCACAAGCACCAGCTTTTCAATTCGCAGCAGGGGGCAGTGAAAACAAAGGCCTGAATGTGGCCTCCAATCAAAACCCACTTCTGACACCCTCAGGCACTTTGCCTATGGAACACACACAGAAAGATGGAAGTCTCCAGAACTCAAAGACACAGATGGAATCTCATTCTGAAGGGACTAGGCCCATCCCAAGTGAACACTCTTCCATAACGCACGACCATCCGGATTCTGCGGCCCGGTTGCTGCCTGCATCGCCTCAGTGTGGCAGTCCGCGGGACCCTAAACACAGATTAGAGATGGTAGAGGCGAGTCTGCAGTCCAACAAGGAAAGAATCACAACTCTGCTCAACATCATCCAGGACCTGGAGATGAGCCATGCAATCAGCAAAGGGTGAGAGACGGATTTGTTCCAAGATTAGCAGATAATAGACAAGTGTGACTGGTGAGCTGGATGTGTTAAAGGTAATTGTGAGAATTTTTTAGAGCCAAGGTGCAGGAAGAAAGTGTAGTTGTAGTTTAATTTGATGTACATTTGGTTTTATCTCCAAGCGTAGGTCAATAAGGGCTATAAATGAGCTCTAACTGCATTTATGAATGTGAATGTGAGGCATACTAAAATATATACTCAAACAATGCATTTTAAAATCTTTTTCCTTGCCTGCTATTTTTGTAGTCGGCAATGTTTTCGGACTGGCCAAGACTTCAGTGACTGTTCCACCTGTCAGAAGACTGCATGTGCTGTCTACAGGTGAGAGCACCCAGCGAGACTACCAACCATTTAAAAAGGGGTAGTTCTCCCAAAATTGACAATTCTGTCATCATTTACTCAACCTCATGTTGTTCCCAAACGATAAGGCTTCCTTCTTCTGCGGAGAGCGAAAGAAGATATAAAAAAAGTCTCAGTGCTTCAAAAAGGCAGTGTCTCAAATTATCTTCTTTTGTGTTCCTAAGAAGAAGGAAAGTCATACAGGTTTAGAATGGCATGCGGGTGATTAAATAATGACAGAATTTTCAGTTTTGGGTGAACTATCCCTTTAAACATAAACTTTAGTACTTTGTGTTATCCAATTCAATACAATTAGATTCACATTCCCACATTTCCGTAGACACATTTTTTTCTTCTTCAGTGTTTTATCATTTTCTCCCATAGGTTAATAATAAAAAAGACAAAAACAAAATTTAGCATTTATTAATAATAGTTTTTATTAAAATATGTTGTCATTATATTCTATCATATTCTATGTATTGATGGTGGGAGAAAATAATGGTAAAACAATAGTAGAAAAAGCACAAATTTTACTTATTACCCACACAAACATATATATATTTTTTTTTTTAAATACAGTGTATGTATGTGTGCTGGCCTTGAAGCACACAGTGTGCATGTTTGTGCAACAATGTTTCATTTTGCTGGACAGGTCTCTTTGTATTGGAAACTAGGGTGTGTAATAAACCGGAGATGTCGGTTGTGCTTCTGTGCTTCAATATGCAGCCAGGGTATTTCAATTTTAGTGCACAATGTAAAATATTGGCAGGATTTTACCAAATTTAACAGAAATTTCTTACAATAAAAAAAAAACATATATATAAATACACTACCATTTACAAGTTTGGGCTCTGTAAGATTGTTTTAAAAAGAAATTAATACTTTTATCCAGCAAGGATGTATTACATTGATCAAAAGTGTCAAGAAAGATATTTAAAATCTTACAAAAAAGTTATTTTTCACATAAATGCTCTCTTCATTAATGTACTATTCATTAAAAAAAAAAGTATGCAACACTGTTTTCCACATTATTAATAATAAGAAATGAGCACCAAATCAGCATATTAGAATGATTTCTGAAGTTTCATGTGACACTGAAGACTGGTGTAACGAACGGTAGAGTAAATGTATGTAATTCCAAGGGGAAAAAAGAACTATGAAGCATGAACAATCATAAATCGAATGCTCTCTTTTCTGTTCCCCCTACCTTTTCCCTTATCTCTTTCCCAATTTTCGTATTCACTCTTTGATCTAGTGTGGAGTATGACTTCCGTCAACAGGAGAGAAGATTCAAGGAACTCTTCCAGAGTCTGTGCCCATCATCCCCAGAGAGGAGAGAAGGAGTCTGTGCCCATCATCCCCAGAGACGAGAGAAGGATATGAAGGATCTCTGTCTTTACTCACCTCACTCATTCAGAATCACAAATTACACCAGCTAAATGCGAACATTATGACCCATAACCAATCTGAGAATCAAACTCAAAGTCAGCCTCAGATTATTTCTCAGATTCAGTGCCAGATTCGGGCTCAATCTCAGTCTCAAACCCAGCCGCAGCCACAGAGTCAGTCTCGGCCTCAGGCTCAGCCACAGATTGTGTCTCGGATTCAGCCTCAGATTCAGTCTCAGTCACAGATTCCGTTTCAGCCACAGATTCAATCTCAAAATCAGATTATATCTCAGATTCAATCCCAGACTGAGATTATGCCTCAGATTCTGCCTCAACTTCAGATTATGTCTCAGATTCAGTCTCAGGCTCATCCCCAGAATCAGTGCCTGTTCAAGGCTAAAATCAAAAGGAAGAAATTATGTAGGATGCTGTTCAGCTGGCTGCCACAGAAAGTCCAAAGGAAATGACTACATCATGCCAAATATCTGATTTTCATGCATGACTCTCAACCCTCTGGTATTAGGAGTCACAACTCCTTTTTTCTCCTAATGCTGTCTGAAGTCTGACATACTTTGTGGAATGGAGCAATATTACATGGCATTCTGTGACTGAACTACCAAGGAGAATTTAAATTATTAAATTAGTTTTCCTTGGAAAATGAAATTGTACAACATTTACTTTAAAAATTTATTATACTATTTCGCTACAGTTACAATGAACATGATGCTTGCCTTGACTAGTTATGAAGGGTTTTGCACTTAAGATGCTTTTTTTAGGACATGACATTATGGGTATCCATTCCTTGTGAAGTTCACTCAAATTCTTGAATCGATTTTGCTTGACAATCCTCATAAGGCTGCGGTTCTCTCGGTTGGTTGTGCATCTTTTTCTTCCACACTTTTTCCTTCCACTCAACTTTCTGTTAACATGCTTGGATACAGCACTCTGTGAACAGCCAGCTTCTTTGGCAATGAATGTTTGTGGCTTACCCTCCTTGTGAAGGGTGTCAATGATTGTCTTCTGGACAACTGTCAAATCAGTTGTGTAGCCTAGTGAACCAAACTGAGAGACCATTTTGAAGGCTCAGGAAACCTTTGCAGGTGTTTTGAGTTGATTAGCTGATTGGCATGTCACCATATTCTAATTTGTTGAGATAGTGAATTGGTGGGTTTTTGTTAAATGTGAGCCAAAATCATCACAATTAAAAGAACCAAAGGCTTAAATTCAATGCACACAGACGGAAGTAGTTTATTTAATACACGAGGTTCACAATTTGAGTTGAATTACTGAAATAAATGAACTTTTTCACGACATTCTAATTTATTGAGATGCACCTGTACATATATATGTTTCCACAAAAATATGCAGCAGCACAACTGTTTTCAACATTGATAATAATAAGAAATGAGCACCAAATCAGCATATTAGAATGATTTCTGAAGTTTCATGTGACACTGAAGACTGGTGTAACGAACGGTAGAGTAAATGTATGTAATTCCAAGGGGAAAAAAGAACTATGAAGCATGAACAATCATAAATCGAATGCTCTCTTTTCTGTTCCCCCTACCTTTTCCCTTATCTCTTTCCCAATTTTCGTATTCACTCTTTGATCTAGTGTGGAGTATGACTTCCGTCAACAGGAGAGAAGATTCAAGGAACTCTTCCAGAGTCTGTGCCCATCATCCCCAGAGAGGAGAGAAGGATATGAAGGATCTCTGTCTTTACTCACCTCACTCATTCAGAATCACAAATTACACCAGCTAAATGCGAACATTATGACCCATAACCAATCTGAGAATCAAACTCAAAGTCAGCCTCAGATTATTTCTCAGATTCAGTGCCAGATTCGGGCTCAATCTCAGTCTCAAACCCAGCCGCAGCCACAGAGTCAGTCTCGGCCTCAGGCTCAGCCACAGATTGTGTCTCGGATTCAGCCTCAGATTCAGTCTCAGTCACAGATTCCGTTTCAGCCACAGATTCAATCTCAAAATCAGATTATATCTCAGATTCAATCCCAGACTGAGATTATGCCTCAGATTCTGCCTCAACTTCAGATTATGTCTCAGATTCAGTCTCAGGCTCATCCCCAGAATCAGTGCCTGTTCAAGGCTAAAATCAAAAGGAAGAAATTATGTAGGATGCTGTTCAGCTGGCTGCCACAGAAAGTCCAAAGGAAATGACTACATCATGCCAAATATCTGATTTTCATGCATGACTCTCAACCCTCTGGTATTCGGAGTCACAACTCCTTTTTTCTCCTAATGCTGTCTGAAGTCTGACATACTTTGTGGAATGGAGCAATATTACATGGCATTCTGTGACTGAACTACCAAGGAGAATTTAAATTATTAAATTAGTTTTCCTTGGAAAATGAAATTGTACAACATTCTACTACTTGTCTACAGTTACAATGAACATGATGCTTGCCTTGACTAGTTATGAAGGGTTTTGCACTTAAGATGCTTTTTTTAGGACATGACATTATGGGTATACAGTATAGTACGTCACTTCCTTTTTGATCTTCGGAATGGACAGCTATCATCTGTTAAAGCAAGAGGACTGTGATGGGACTGACATATGGAGCTTCAATGGCTGAATTTTAGCTAAACAAATCACATATTCAAGGTTATGCAACAAAGATGGGTGTTTTGCCTCTTTTCTTCAAAATAAAGCCTCTCTTCCTCCCCACACATGCCCAAATATTCAAAGGTTTTATACATTATATATATATATATATACACATACATACATACACACATACACACGCACATACAGTATATATAACTGCGATTTTTTTTTTCCTTTCCACATGCTAATCATTTTTCTTTTCGTCACTTCCTTTTTGATCTTCGGAATGGACAGCTATCATCTGTTAAAGCCAGAGGACTGTGATGGGACTGACATATGGAGCTTCAATGGCTGAATTTTAGCTAAACAAATCACATATTCAAGGTTATGCAACAAAGATGGGTGTTTTGCCTCTTTTCTTCAAAATAAAGCCTCTCTTCCTCCCCACACATGCCCAAATATTCAAAGGTTTTATACATTATATATATATATATATATACACATACATACATACACACATACACACGCACATACAGTATATATAACTGCGATTTTTTTTTTCCTGTCCACATGCTAATCATTTTTCTTTTAGCATTGACTAAATCATAAATTGGTACAAGAAACTTGTTAGCATACAGTGTTACAATATTCAATCTACTGTCCTAGTACACAATAAGGACAGACAGGCGGTTGGTCTGAAAGCAATGAACTCCACTCCTGCATTCCCAAAGGAAAGTGGACGCATACTTCAGGTCTCCAAAGACCTAAACAATCTGTGGCCTAACAGGCTTTCTTAAAAAAACTTTAAGAGTCAAACAATGACATGTTGCAAGAGCGTGGCGAAGCATGAAGAACCTATGATGAATTAAAAGTTTGGCTGCCTGACACACTCATGGCTTTATATGTAGAAGCGCACTCTTAAACACAAATCCACTGCAGAGCTATTCATGCCCTGGTAGCTTCCTTTGATTAATAAGCTGTTGCCAGGGGCAATGCACTATTTTGAACTAGATTCTGCTTCAACTTAGTATCCCCAAAAAACTGAATCTCTGCAGTGCGTGTAATGTGACAGGAGCCCAAAATGTCAGCATCTCTCCACAGCTGCACTCGAGGGGTCGGGTCTCTCTCCATGCCAAAGAGCAAGTGGACCTCACAGCCAGCCCTCATCCAAGAGAGCGGGCGAGTTCAGTACCTTTAACCATTGTAATACACTCATACAGGCCAGTAGCTCTGGAACAAAACAAACCAGAAAGGGCAGCATAACTAAGCAAGTCTGCATGCATTTGTCACCAAGATGAGGTCACTTGCGTGATGTTGTATGCTAGTAGTGAAGTTAAATCTTCAATTTGCATGTATGTTTACATTAAAAAAAAAAAGAAAGAAAATAATAATTTACTCTCTACTTTCAGGCTGTCATGTTCAAAGGCCATGTAGCCGAGTGCTAATGTTTGCTAATGTTCCTAATGCAAACCCTGACATATTTGAGACTAAAAACAGTTTAAGTGACAGTAATCAGCATCAGAAACAATACAAATATAACTTCCAGTTTACAGATCATTTTAAAGGAAGAATACGACAGAATTCTGGGCTCTATCGCCATCTGTGGTTGAAACATAAAATTGCAAGTTACTGGTGGAGGAGCAAGTCTTGTTCTTGCAATATACATGTGATCATATCAAAACAGATCTGACCAGCTACATCAGTATCACTGATAGAAGAAAATCTTACATGACGCATTTCCAAAGTAAGTAGCATGTCTGCTGCCATGATAGTTAGCCATGATAGGACTGTCTTTTCTTAGTGAGCTTGTCCTTTAAAAGTATTAAGAAGGTATAGTACATTTTTTTTATTATTTTCTTTTTGATGTCCAATAAGTGAGTTTTATCTTGGCATCTTTAGGGGTACAACAGTTTGTCACTGGGCCAGTACACTCAAAGGGACATCAATGTGCCTTTTTTATTACCCTAAAGGGTTCATAATAGAGTCTTAGTACCATAAGAGTACATATTACTAACTTAAGTGTACATGTTACTACTCTCAGATACTAATATGCAGCCTTTAGGGGTAAATAAGGTGCAAAGGTGTTCATTTGAGGGTACAGCTCCATTGACAAGCTGTTGTACCCCTAAAGGTAATTTTTTTTTCCCTGAGTGTATGAATATTTTTTTATTTTGCAATAAATTGGGATCTAAAATTAAGATCCATTAGCAAAATGCAATTACAAAAATTACAAAGCTATCCTGCACACATTTCTTTAGAATTACTTAAAGGGGCCGAACTGAGAAATCAAAATTCCCTTGATCTTTTGACATATAAGACGTCATCGTAATATAAAAACATCCTGTAAGTTTCAGAACTCAAAACTTTCTCGTTAGTCTTAAACAGCTTATATTGAAGCCAATCTGCCAAAACGACAGCTTGTGGAATGTGCCACTCTATGACGTAAGAGCGGGTAAACCCCGCCTCCGCAGAAGAAGATCAGCGCCTGCTTCAACATCACTGCCTGTCTAGCTCCGCCCACTGATTCGCACACGTAGTATAAATAACGAGAGGATGGCTCCGAAGATAACAAGACGCTGTGCAGTGCCAAACTGTGGACAAACACAGTCTTTGCATAACCTTCCATCTGATCCCAACATTAGGAAAGAGCATCCGACGGCTCCAGCTCGTGCACGGCATACGGGAAGAGCAGCTGCGAGCTGGACAGCTCTAACGCCACACGCAGGAAGTGTCTTAACCCCCGCGGGCCGTAGATGTCCACGCAGGGTGGAGGCTGATCCGGCTGGGGGTTTCAGTTCAGACTGATGGTGCACAGCAAACCAGGAAGACCAAAGAGATGATCACCATGGAGGTGAGATATGAACACTTTGGTGATTTTGCCTGAACAGGGAACATGGGAAAGTTGAAAATATAAGACTACATGTGTGTGTGCATATATATATATATATATATATACACATACATACATACACACATACACACGCACATACAGTATATATAACTGCGATTTTTTTTTTCCTGTCCACATGCTAATCATTTTTCTTTTAGCATTGACTAAATCATAAATTGGTACAAGAAACTTGTTAGCATACAGTGTTACAATATTCAATCTACTGTCCTAGTACACAATAAGGACAGACAGGCGGTTGGTCTGAAAGCAATGAACTCCACTCCTGCATTCCCAAAGGAAAGTGGACGCATACTTCAGGTCTCCAAAGACCTAAACAATCTGTGGCCTAACAGGCTTTCTTAAAAAAACTTTAAGAGTCAAACAATGACATGTTGCAAGAGCGTGGCGAAGCATGAAGAACCTATGATGAATTAAAAGTTTGGCTGCCTGACACACTCATGGCTTTATATGTAGAAGCGCACTCTTAAACACAAATCCACTGCAGAGCTATTCATGCCCTGGTAGCTTCCTTTGATTAATAAGCTGTTGCCAGGGGCAATGCACTATTTTGAACTAGATTCTGCTTCAACTTAGTATCCCCAAAAAACTGAATCTCTGCAGTGCGTGTAATGTGACAGGAGCCCAAAATGTCAGCATCTCTCCACAGCTGCACTCGAGGGGTCGGGTCTCTCTCCATGCCAAAGAGCAAGTGGACCTCACAGCCAGCCCTCATCCAAGAGAGCGGGCGAGTTCAGTACCTTTAACCATTGTAATACACTCATACAGGCCAGTAGCTCTGGAACAAAACAAACCAGAAAGGGCAGCATAACTAAGCAAGTCTGCATGCATTTGTCACCAAGATGAGGTCACTTGCGTGATGTTGTATGCTAGTAGTGAAGTTAAATCTTCAATTTGCATGTATGTTTACATTAAAAAAAAAAAGAAAGAAAATAATAATTTACTCTCTACTTTCAGGCTGTCATGTTCAAAGGCCATGTAGCCGAGTGCTAATGTTTGCTAATGTTCCTAATGCAAACCCTGACATATTTGAGACTAAAAACAGTTTAAGTGACAGTAATCAGAATCAGAAACAATACAAATATAACTTCCAGTTTACAGATCATTTTAAAGGAAGAATACGACAGAATTCTGGGCTCTATCGCCATCTGTGGTTGAAACATAAAATTGCAAGTTACTGGTGGAGGAGCAAGTCTTGTTCTTGCAATATACATGTGATCATATCAAAACAGATCTGACCAGCTACATCAGTATCACTGATAGAAGAAAATCTTACATGACGCATTTCCAAAGTAAGTAGCATGTCTGCTGCCATGATAGTTAGCCATGATAGGACTGTCTTTTCTTAGTGAGCTTGTCCTTTAAAAGTATTAAGAAGGTATAGTACATTTTTTTTATTATTTTCTTTTTGATGTCCAATAAGTGAGTTTTATCTTGGCATCTTTAGGGGTACAACAGTTTGTCACTGGGCCAGTACACTCAAAGGGACATCAATGTGCCTTTTTTATTACCCTATAATAGAGTCAATAGAGTCTTAGTACCATAAGAGTACATATTACTAACTTAAGTGTACATGTTACTACTCAATATGCAGCATATGCAGCCTTTAGGGGTAAATAAGGTGCAAAGGTGTTCATTTGAGGGTACAGCTCCATTGACAAGCTGTTGTACCCCTAAAGGTAATTTTGTTTTCCCTGAGTGTATGAATATTTTTTTATTTTGCAATAAATTGGGATCTAAAATTAAGATCCATTAGCAAAATGCAATTACAAAAATTACAAAGCTATCCTGCACACATTTCTTTAGAATTACTTAAAGGGGCCGAACTGAGAAATCAAAATTCCCTTGATCTTTTGACATATAAGACGTTTGCTAAACTCCGCCTCCGCAGAAGAAGATCAACGCCTGCTTCTACAGCACTGCCTGTTTAGCTCCGCCTACTGATTCATGCATGTTTTGTAAATAACAAGAAAGGCAAACGGAGGTCTACACAGAAACCAAACGATAAAGATGCTCCGAAGACAACAAGACGCTGTGCAGTTCCAAGTTGTAAAAACATAGTCTTTGCATAACCTTCCATCCGATCCCAACATTAGGAAAGAATGGATTAGCTTTATTTTTAATGAAGTTCTAGACCACGTCAGTAAAAGGTTGGTCGTTTGCTCACTTCATTTCACCCCGGATTCGTTTACAACCAAGGCACAATTTGACGCCGGATTTTCTGAAAGACTGAAATTAAAAGATGATTCTGTGCCGACTATATTGGATCCGACGTAATGTTGCACCACACGAGTGTAACTTTTTTTATTACGTGATCACTATTGCTTTGTCTGTTATTACAGATCGTTTGATATGAACTGAGTATTTATGCATTTTTGACCTAAATCACAGCAGTGTCCATCTGTGAAGGATGTAGCTGTCAAACATACACAACAGTTTTTTTTTTTTGCTGCGACGGCGGAGGAGGAGGGGTGCAGTGCATGCATGGTTGTTGTGCGGGTTGATATTCTGATCATGTTTTTTTCCAAGCGCATTTTGCCAGTTCCGGGCGACATCAATCTTGATAAATTTATTTAGCGTTTGGTCTCGTTCTGTATCGCGTATCTTGTTAATGTCTGCGCTTGCTTGTCCATTTGTTGTGAAAAAAATAAGGAAAGTGTGTTCAAGCGCCAGCAGAAAACAGTGTAAAGAAATACTCTTTGAGAGAAGCAGTCTTTATCAGCGGAAGTTAAAAGCAGCTCATAAGTGAATTTACTTGTCTCATTAGTGTTTAGTGCAGTTGTCGTTGCTAGGAAACGCTTGTTTTGTTTACTGTGTGGAGACGTGCTGATA
>NW_015536497.1:46685-51879 GCF_001515605.1 Sinocyclocheilus anshuiensis | reverse complement strand
ATTCTGACTGACCCCTCCCAGGGGAGCTTGTGTTTTAGTGGGGGTGGGACACGAGGGTGCACTAACTCCCTCCGTTCTTCTCCCACCAGGGTTCTCCAGAGGGTGCAGATCAGAGCAGCATGTGTCTCTGGAGATGTAAGGTCGGTGTTCCGTAGGATGAGAATATGATATGACAGATTGCAGCAAAGGGCCACAGCTTACACACTTACATCTGCACACAGATACTGACATGCTAAAAGATGGACACACACACACACAGCCAGAGATGGATTAACACAATTGCAAACCAATCGTCTTCTCAATGATGGGGCAGACCTGAAATCAGTCAGCTCACTAATTTTGCTGCTCTAAATAACTTGAAATATTCAAGGAAAGGTCCTGACAGGCAGAGGAGATGATGATAGCTTAGTCCTTTTGGCTCCAAGCTGTTACCGGAGAGGTTGTACTTTTGGTGTCAATGTAGCTAAGATGTAAGAATGAACCAACCGTTGAAGAGCCAATGAAATTGCGGCCCTGCTGTATCACTGTTTTACCCCTGGACTAGACATTTAACCTCATGCTGCTTCAGGGGAGTGTGTCAGACCGGCATAGGTCACTTTGGATAAAACCATCTGCTTAGATTTTTAAGTGTTTCATGGTTACAAGGTATGGTTACAAAATGATCTTCTTTCTATTGTTAGTCTGAGTTTGATTTTAATTTAGAGATAATAAAATCAGTAATATCCATAATGCTAATTATAAGGCATGTTGAACTGGCCTTTGAATGGCTTTTACAAAAGATTTCAAATAAATGCTGTTCTGTTGAGCTTGATATTCATCAAAGAATTCAGAATAAAAATGTTTCTGCAAAAAATATCAACCAGCAGCTGTTTTCAACATTAATAGTAATAAAAGAAGTTTCTTGAGCACCAAATCAGCATATTAAAATGATTTGTTAAGTATCATGTGATACTGAAGACTGGAGTAATGATGCTGAAAATTCAGCTTTGCCATCACAGAATTTTTTTTTTATTATTTTTGTTAATTGTTTATAATTGTTTTACTGTATTCTTGATCAAATAAAAGCTTGATAAAAGTTGAGCCTAAGAGACTTTCAAAAACATTTAAAAATCTTGCAAACCTCAAACTTTTGAATAATATTGTCAAAGTTAATGTGAACTTATTATATTGAACATATATATATATATATGTGTGTGTGTGTGTGTGTGTGTGTGTTCAATACAATAAGTTCACATTAACTTTGACATTATTATTCAAAAGTTTGAGGTAAACATGTTATATAATATATTTAAATATGTTTAATATATTTTTACATGCGCATTTACCAAATTTAATAATAATACTATTTCATTCTGCTTTCTAAAGGCTAAAGATTAATTGTTATTATTCTTTTGTAAGCTCTAGCTTATGAAAAAAAGGTGCCTTACAGAACAGCAGTTTTCTTTGTAAAGTTGGGTTATACAAAACATAAAAGATGCATTATGTTATTTTTGCATCATTAGTGGCACCAAACCGAATTGAAAAATGAAGTTTCGCAGATACTTTCCTTGTCTTTCAGACATCATTTGGATGGCATTTGGTTGTGCAATGTTGCTGTGTCGGCCTGCTCAAACAAATGAGCAATGCAGAAAGAGCCACAGAACCGCAGTGTTTACACTTTGTTGGAAATCAACTTACAAACGGCTTACGTAAATTTGTCTCTGCACATTAAGCTGGAATGGGAGAATGTATTTTAACTTCAAAAAAATTACACACATCACCTCCAAGGAAGAATTTCTTTGACAGAAGCTTTGCTGGCACAGAGAAACTTTAGTTCTCTATAACAAGGCATCGGATACAGAAGAATGTGACTCAATAACAGCTTTAATCATGTTAAACAAGCACAAAAAGGGTCTCCAGACACATTAGCAAGGAGGAAACTCTCTCCTCGCTCACTTTCGTTAAAAGCCTTTCATTTATTTACTTGGAATATTCCATCATGATGGAACAACAAACAGCTAGAGACTTGCTATTGAGTCGACAACCTCATTTTGCTGTTTGTTCTTGGTCTTAATATCATCTCGATTCAGCTGTTCATCTTTGCAGTCCACTCTTTGAGCAGTACAAGAGGTCGTGGGGGTCTGGAGTTGCTAGGTGACTCTGGACAGGAAGATCAGAGAACAGACGTGACTGTAGACCCTTGACATCGAGTTTAGCACAGAGATGCCACTGCTCATGTTCGGGCTGGTTAATGACAAGCAAAGAGTAGAGGCTGCTTCTGGCCTGTTCGCGCACACACACACATGCTCAGATGAGAATGATATACATAGACAGGATCTAAGCACCAGAAGATATTTTGAATCCCTGTTTATTGGCCCAGAAGATTCATGGAGCAAATATAATCCCACTGACAGGAAACGTCCTTCAAACAAACACAAACCCCTGTAACGTAGATGCCGAAATGCGAATCATTAGACACAAACACAGTCATTTGCAGAGTGCCATAGGTGTTCAGATGCTCTATGATGCTGCTTTTCCCTTCACAGTATTGTCAGATATCTTTCTGCAAACTGATTGAAGGTTTTCTGCAACTTAATGAAAGTTGATATGTTTTCAGTAAATCTGGTTAGGGTTAATAACTAACTTAATTAGTTATTAAGTTTTATTCATTTAATAACTAATTTGATTAATTCGTTATTAATCAATAAAATGAATAACTAACAATGAAGATTTTTATAGCAATTATTAATCTAGTTTATTTTTAATTTCTGTATATATTAATGCATTTTACTATTTCAAGTTGCAAACATTAATATTAGTTAATGTATTATGAATGAATGTGATTTATAATTAAATATTATATTTATAAATTAACTTTAACCTAGATTTAAAAAAAAAGTTTTTACAATTATTTAAAAGTCTTTGTTAGTTTTTGTTACAGTATTTATTAATCTTTATTTACGTTTGTTGTTGTAATGTAGTTGTTCATTGTTAGTTCATCTTATCTCAGATCTATGAAATAATATTAACATATAAAACATTTGATTTTAATAATGTATAATGCACATCAGTTAAACTTAATGAGTGGTTTAGAAGTATTTTTCATTGTTAGTTCATGGTAACTACAGTAATAGTTAACTATGACAAATGGAACCTTATTGTAAAGTGTTACCATGAAATTGAATGCATTAAGTAATGATGCTGAATTGAATCTTATTATAAAATATTGCCATTTTTATAATTATTTGGCATTACAGAAGTGTCATTTTTCTGTATATTGACTTATTCATAGATTTATTCAAATTCTTCAAGCCCGTTACTCCCATTCTTCTATAAATCAATCGATCTGACTTAATAAAGTGGCATGATGATAATCTCTTACTGTCGAGTGTCAAAAACACCTGCTACAGCTTTCCTTTAGGTTGCACAGTCATTTAAGTTTGGAAAATTATCAGTGTGTTCATGTCTTTAATAAAGGACCACATATTGTATGTTCTTATCAGTCCACTGTGCATGCTTCCTAATTAGACAGATAAAACTAAAGTACAGGGCAACTAATAATCATGAGCCTGTCAATCATTAAGGGTCCTGTCAAACACCTTTTCAGCTAATAATTAATACATTAGAAGAATCTTTTATGAAATCCTTATCACATTGATTAAAACACACAATGTATGTAAGCAGCACCTAAGTGTAAACAGTGTAAATACAACAGCAGACCTGAATTGTGCTTTTACACGGCTGGTGTTTCTGCTGCATAAAAGAGCTGTGGATCTGTACAGAATTTTAGTATTTCCTTTAAAAACTGACACTGATTATAAAATAGTTATTGGAAAGTAGCCATTGAGAATTATTATAAACATGATTATCATAAAATCGAACATAAATGAGTAATGGCTCCACATTTACAATCAAATGGTACAAGGAACAGAATTTGAACCCCAAACTTTAGCTGTAAACTGCTTAAAAATCATCTTCATTTAGTCAGATGAATAGAATGATTTTAAGTGTCTGTCACTGCATGTAGAACTTGCATCAATCCTGATGGGGAACTTTTGTCATGCAATGGGTGAGTAGCAGTTCTTTCATTGCTCTAAAAAAATACTTACAGTGTTTCATTCTTTTTGTTGTTGTTGTTTTTTTTTTTGCTAAAATGGCACAATTTGGCTCAGCTGTAGTTGCACCTAAATATGGAAGCCCCTTCATGCCACGGGATTAAAAAATAAATAAATACAAATTAAAATAAAACAAAGGAAACTATTACTTTTTTCCCTCACAATTCTGACTTTTTTCTTGTGATATTCTTGAGAAAGTTAGAATTGCGAGAATTTGCATCTCTCAATTCCAACTTTGCATCTTGCAAATCTGAGTTTATATCTTCCAATTATGACTTTTTTTCTCAGAATTGCAAGTTTGTTCTAAAAAAGTCAGAATTGTGAGATATAAACCCACAAACTCACAAATATAAAACATTTGAATCTGAAACATTTCAGTAATGAAAAAATATCTTTATCGAGTTCTTTGCATGTGGTCTCCTTTGTTGTTTCTGGATTATGTGGCTCGTGATTTCTATGAGAAGGTCAAAAATCATACAGTATGTCACAGGCTTCAGGTACACATCAGATGGGCACCAACCGCAGCAACGATCACTCCATTAACCCTCTTGCTAAATGTTTCTTATAAATCAGTTTGAAGATCAGCAGATCAACATTAACAAGATCAAAAAGGAGACAGAGATCATGTATTTATCCCTGTTTATCTCAAAATCTCATATCTGCCTAAAACAGTAGCATGTTGTCCCGTGAGAAAAAGAGAACTACTATAAGTTAGTGTGTACAGTGATAAGATAATGTTAATTTCATAACAGATTGTAAATACTAAGACTGACAGGGGGAGTGGGAGACATGGGGAGGGAAAGTAGATGTGTGAAACTAAAAGGAAGGGAGCAAAAGTAAAGAGAAGGCAGAAGCACTGAAAGACACACAAACAGACAAGCATTATCTCACTTACAGTGCTGTGAACACCAGCTCATGCAGGAATCTGAAGTTTCTACTTTGCAACGATGATTCACCTGCAGAATGTGAGTTACATTCTTTCACAGCTCTTTCTGTAAGAATTGAAATTGCAGTTTCATATTCCTTCCTTGCAGTTTCATATAAGACTTCAGAAATGGTTTAATGTATTTATAGATTGGTCATATATATATATATATATA
>NW_015536497.1:36660-46502 GCF_001515605.1 Sinocyclocheilus anshuiensis | reverse complement strand
TATATATATATATATATATATATATATATACATACACATATATACTTATATATATATATATATATATATACACACACATCATATGTGTTTGTGTGTGTGTGTGTGTGTGTGTGTATGTATGAGTGTGTGTTCTTAAAATGTAAACTCAACAGTTTTTTTATTATTAATATTATTTTAATTCATTTTAAAATGTAATTTATTCCTGTAATGGTAAAGCTGAATTTTCTGAATCGTTACTCAAATCTTCAGTCACATGATCCTTCAGGAATCATTCTAATTTGCTGATTTGATCAAGAAATATGTCTTATTATCAGTGTTGGAAACAGTTGTGCTACTTAATGATTTTGTGGAAACCATTATAAATAGTTTTCATGATTATTTGATTAATAGAAAGGTCACATGAACAGCATTTTGTCTTAAATTGAAATATTCTATAACATAAATTTGCTCAATTAACTTTTGAATTCATCCTAGCTGAATAAAAGTATCAATATATTTTGAATACTAAATTAATTAAAATATAAATAAATCTCGCTGACCCTAAACTTTTGAATGGTAGTGTATTAATTGTTTGAATTTTAAAGCATGAGGTGACCGGATTAGTTTTATTTAAGATTTGGCATTGTGAAAACCACTGTGAATCACATAAGCACAGCCATAAGCAGTTATTTTTAACATAAGCAAGTGATAAAATATAGATGTTAGTGTTTGTCCAACATTTTGGAAAATCTGCAGACTGCTGCCTGGTCATTTATTGGGGATTCCAAGCAAAGAAGCTAAACATTGACAAAGGTGGCCAGGTGGTACAGTATGCAAAAATAATTATTAGTTCTCATCATTGTTTAAAGATACATGAGTTATCCTTATCTTCTGTTCAGGCTATACGTCAGCGAACTGAGACCGCACACCTAAAAAATGTTCTATGGCTGTAATTCTTGATCACACTTCAGCCAATGAATATCCTGTATGTTTATATTTTTAGTTAAGGTATTTGTTTAATAGATGGTTTGTTAGTTATTTTGGTGGCTGACTAGATTGACAGCCTAGACAGTGCAGACTCTCTGCTGCTAATTGCAGCTCCGAGTGTTTGATTCACTGTTAACTGAGGGGACAATATTGTCATCAACCTCATACTTGCACCTTCAGACTATTAATTTATTTGAGCATGATTCACCAAGTGAATATGCAGTGCGTGAAATCTAATTTCTGACCTTGTGATCCTCTCTCAGCAGAGGTGGAAAACAGGACTCATGCAATGTAATAGATCCATCTGACCAGTTAATGTTCATGCTGTTTAAGAAAGCAAAAGGTCTTTCAACATAAGGCCTTTTCTTTATAACTTGGTGTGCTTGGAATTTTGTCATGGAAACATATTTCAGCTCATGTTTCTACACTGCAGAGAATGCTGAATGAAAGTGCCTTAATTGTGCTGTTGCTATTGGCCGTCTCTCACCTGCATCTATGTTTATGAGCATTCCATGCAATCTGCCATTTTTCAGACCTCTACCATAAAGGTGTGAAATGAAAATGCTTATTCTTGTGTAAATATGTTCCTGTGGTAACGAATGAATGGTTAAAAGGGGGAGAGAGATTACAGTCTTAAAGGGATAGTTCACCCAAAAATGAAAATTTGATGTTTATCTGCTTACCCCTAGGGCATCCAAGATGTAGGTGACTTTGTTTCTTCAGTAGAACACAAACAAAGATTTTTAACACAAACCGTTGCAGTCTGTCAGTCTTATAATGGAGGTGAATGGGAATGACTAAATGGCTAAAACATACAATAAAACTAAAAAAAAACATACACAAACAAAACCAATTTAAACCCTGTGGCTCGTGACGATACATTGACGTGTAAAGACACAAAACGATCGGTTTGTGCAAGAAACTGAACAGTATTTATATCGGGTTTTTTTACCTCTGATTCACGCAATGTCCGAACTGTTTGAACTGTCCTGAGCACGCTCTCAACAGCAGGTGCGTGAGGCGTCTTCTTCTTCTTGCTTTACAGAAGAAGCAGAAGATCGCAGACTTATAAGTGCATTACCGCCACCTATCTCTCAAGTGGACCATTGACACTCCTAATTGAGATTGTAGATAGAGTGTCAATGATCCATTTGAGAGATAGGCAAGAAGAAGAAGAAGACGCCTCACACGCCTGCTGTTGAGAACGTGCTCAGGACAGTTCGAACAGTTCGGACATTGTGTGAATCAGAGGTAAAAAAACGATATAAATACTGTTCAGTTTCTTGCACAGACCGATCGTTTTGTGTCTTTACACATCAATGTATCGTCACGACCCGCAGGGTTTAATTTGGTTTTGTTTGTGTGTGTTTTTTTTGTTTTTTTTATTGTATGTTTTAGCCATGATTCCCATTCACCTCCATTATAAGACTGACAGTTTGTGTTAAAAATCTTAGTTTGTGTTCTACTGAAGAAACAAAGTCACCTACATCTTGGATGCCCTGGGGGTAAGCAGATAAACATCAAATTTTCATTTTTGGGTGAACTATCCCTTTAACTACAGGGAGATGCCAAATCAAATATACAGAAGAAATTACACAATGCAAATTGATACTGCCTTATCTTTAGTCACACTTTTATTCAATTTGTCTACCATTAAATATGTCCTCTGGCTAAAAGACATCCTTCCATTACAAATTTCTCCTTCCACCTATACAACCATGTTTTACGTTTGCATGATCATGCATACATTTTTATGTATTTCTTATGTTCAACCACACTGTGCTCATGCTTCCCTTTAAAATTAATGTTGTGATATTTCTGATATTATTTATGATGGAGTGACAACATCAAGGTTTTTTTTTTATTATTATTATTATTGGTCACACTCTCTGAACTAAATGTACAAAAGCTGTCAATGGCGCGATAACTTTTCAAAAGGTACTAATATGTGCACTTTAGGTACTAAAATGCACCCTTTTGTACCTTTTCTTTTTCTGAGAGTGTGACTAAATGGTTCAAACAGAGGAGCAAGCGCACAAGACAGTCTGGCCATCATATATAGTGGCAAACAATGAATTTGTTTTATAAGTAAAACAACCTGAATGGAAAAGCGCTTCGGTGCACTTTTGGCAGTAAACTACTCATTAGTATTCAGAACAAATATAAACAATTTTTCTAATCACACCAGTACTCATGAAGATACAAATTTAGTTTGATGGTGGTACTTAGACAGTTTTTACATGGATGTTAAGGGAATATAAAATTGTGTGGTCTGTTTATTGTTTATTTCTTTCTTGTGCAAACATGTCAGTTACTGTAAAATCTACATGAAGACCAATGACACAGTGATAATGTGCTTCCCTCTCTTTATAAGTATCTGTGCGACCCACTGTCACCTCTTACTGTGATTTTATCTCAGCAGTGTTCATCAGTGGCAACTAATGTAGCTTTGGA
Source organism: Sinocyclocheilus anshuiensis (assembly GCF_001515605.1). Classification (NCBI taxonomy): domain Eukaryota; kingdom Metazoa; phylum Chordata; class Actinopteri; order Cypriniformes; family Cyprinidae; genus Sinocyclocheilus; species Sinocyclocheilus anshuiensis. The sequence goes on along the minus strand of NW_015536497.1, from coordinate 43,082 downwards.
TGCAAAAAAAAAAAAAAATCAACATCCAAGTACCGCTGTATCTTAAATTCAAAATGAATATTAAAAACAAATGAGAGAAAAAGAAAAAAGAAGCCACAAATGAAAGAGAAGGCTTATTCTCTGATATCTTGTATAACTCAGGCCCTTTTGTCCTTGCAGTAAACAGGGGCCAAAGTTTTGCATTCAATTTGCATTCAATTTAGATTCAGATTTGCATTATAATTTTTTTTTTGATGACCTTCCAGAACACAACATTCCACAGAATATCAGACAAGCGCATTCATTAACATTTCTTTATGCTAACACATAAGTTTCAAAATTTGAATGGCAAAGAATAACCCAACCCAGACTCATTGGAAACATGTGCCTCTGGCAACATTTCTTCAAAATGATAATACATTGTTTCTTGCATCTCTTTCAAAGTAAAATGTCCAGTGAGTGCAGCTAAAAGTGCATTCAGTTTCATCATAAACATATGAATGTGAATCTGGCAATGTTTTATTACGTTAGTTGCTGTACGTAACACGGCAGTTTAAAAATTAAATGTCTGGTGAGTGTTGCTAAAAGGTAATGCTCTATCACGATTAAAAATAATGTAACAGTGACACAATCCTACCCTAAACTAACCGATAGCATTTACAAAAGTAAACAATAAATAAAAATGCAATTTTTTAAGCAACCATGTCATTTTAGCTTGTGTCTACAAGTGTTGAGCTGTTTTATTGTAACTGCAATGCTGTACCAGGTGAGCTACTAAGCAAGTTTACTACACCAGAATAGCCTAGATGTGGAGATGGATTTGTTATGAAAACGTAAAAAAAATATTATTTTTCAAGTCATGCACGATGCTAAAAGTGTTCTGAGGTCATAACACATTTTGTGCAAGAAACTGAGAAAAAATAAGTCTTTATTCATAAATAATCTGCCCCTGTAATCAAAAAATGTTTCCAAACACTGCTCCCATCTACTATTGGTTTGTCAAAACAGATTTACTGTGTGCTTTAGGTCATTGTCATGTTGCATGGTAAACCGTCTTCCCACTGACAACTTTCTGGCAGAGGGCAAAAGATTTTCCTCAAGAATTTGACGGTATTTTTCCCAATCCATTTTTCCTTCTATCCTGACAAGTGCTCCAGTCCCTGCTGCAGAGAAACACCCCCATAACAGGACATTATCACCACTGTTTTTGGATGGTGAGCTGTATTGGATTTCCACCAGACATATTGTTTAGTGTTAAGGCCAGATAATTCAATTTTAGTCTCATCTGACCATAACACCTTTTTCAATATGGCCTCAGAATCTTCAAGGTGCTTTTTGGCAAAGCTGACTGCATGTGGCCTTTCTTGAGGAGTGGCTTTTTTCCATACAAACCACATTTGTGGAGAAATTGTGATATTGTTGTCACATGCACACAATGACTCTTTCTCATATATTCCTGTAACTTTAGAGTTGCTGTAGCCTCTTGGTCGCCTCTCTGACCAGTTTCCTCCTGGCTCTTTCATCCAGTTTGGAGCGACATCCTGATCCAGGGAGGGTCTGTGTTGCACCAAATACCTTCCACTTCTTAATAATAGACTTCACTGTTCTTCTAGGCATTGATAAAGCCTTTGATTTAGATTTTTTTTTTGGTATCCATCTCCTGACTTGTGCCTGTCCACAACTTTATCCCGGAGATCTTTTGACAGTGTCTTGCCACACATAGTTGATTGTTTGCTTCAGTTAAGGACCAAAATCAGCTCCAGGAAAGCTATTTTCATGCTGAGCTAATCAAAATTACCACAGCTGATCCCAGTTTAACATTTTTAGGAGGGGGTGATCCTTTTTCCAACTCATTGATTCTGTTTTTTATTTTATTTATTTATTTTTTTTTCTGACATGTTGGTGTTATGTCTTTCACTTGGATGTTATAAGTTGCACTTAGTAAATACAGATGAACAAATTGTGTTTGTCTTCTTTTCAGGCTGCAAAGCACATCCAGTTTGGAGCGACGTCCTGATCCAGGGAGGGTCTGTGTTGCACCAAATACCTTCCACTTCTTAATAATAGACTTCACTGTTCTTCTAGGCATTGATAAAGCCTTTGATTTAGATTTTTTTTTTGGTATCCATCTCCTGACTTGTGCCTGTCCACAACTTTATCCCGGAGATCTTTTGACAGTGTCTTGCCACACATAGTTGATTGTTTGCTTCAGTTAAGGACCAAAATCAGCTCCAGGAAAGCTATTTTCATGCTGAGCTAATCAAAATTACCACAGCTGATCCCAGTTTAACATTTTTAGGAGGGGGTGATCCTTTTTCCAACTCATTGATTCTGTTTTTTATTTTATTTATTTATTTTTTTTTCTGACATGTTGGTGTTATGTCTTTCACTTGGATGTTATAAGTTGCACTTAGTAAATACAGATGAACAAATTGTGTTTGTCTTCTTTTCAGGCTGCAAAGCAACAAAATATGATTATTTTAAAGAGGGTGATTCTTTTCTATACCCACTGTACATTTCACTTTTACTAAAGGTTCTAAATTAAGTACCCAGTTGGCTGCTTATCAGATTTTTTTCCTTTCTTTTTTTTCTTTTAGGAATGAACCGATATCTGAGCAGTTGCCATAGATGTTCATATTATGGCAGTTTTATAGCACCCAATGTAAATGTTTGAGAAAACAGATGACATATGGAGTCCTGACTGAACTACTTTGGATATCACAAATCTCAAAGGTTTCCCATTTCAGAAGTTAAAAATGATGTTCAGTACACTGCGCTGGGTGGTACTGGTGGCCTTCATCTTACTGGCCATTTGTGGAAACGTGCTGGTTTGTCTGGCTGTGGCCACCAGTCGGCGTCTGCACCAGATTAGTAGCTGTTTCATACTCTCACTGGCTGTGACAGACTTGCTGCTGGGTTTGCTGGTACTTCCGCTCTCTGCCATGCTGGAATTACGCAATGGGAGATGGCCTCTTGGGGGTGTGTTTTGCAATATCTACATCTCTCTGGATGTGATGCTTTGTAGTGCTTCAATCCTCACTCTACTGGCCATTAGTGTTGATCGTTACCTTGCCATTTCTAACCCTTTCTGCTATCCCAGGAGGGTCACACCTCGTCGGGTGGCGATCACTCTGACTGCGATCTGGACATGCTCTCTGGCTGTGTCCTTTGTGTCTATTAACCTAGGCTGGAACACACCTGACTTCAGAGTACATAACTTGGACTGGGACATGTGGGATGAAGGAGAGGAAGGCAGGACCTGCCGCTATGAATGGAATAACAATTATGTGCTGCTGAAAGCCTTTCTAATCTTCTACCTCCCTCTGCTGGTCATGTGTGGAATGTACCATCGTATATTCTGTGTTGCACGTTAAGTTTCTCCACTTAGGTAGGTCAATGACATGACAATAATTTTGGGGTAAATAAATTAAATTTAGAATAAGTTCAGGAATATATACAGTATATAATGATAACTATGATGACAGAAAATACATTTCTATTAAAAAATACTTTTTCCCTTATTTTATTATTAGTATTATATTTTTATTATTATTATTATTATTATTATTGTGCACACACTTACCCACTACATCTTATTTCATTGCATCCCTCAATATTTCTAGCTTTCTCACTGTCTCTTCATGTCCCACTTTTAGGTGCGGCGTATACGTGCAACCACTCCTTCCTTTGCGCAGGCTGCAAACGCAGTTGCCACTGCTCGGGAACACAAAGCCGCAGTGACCCTGGCCACAGTGCTTGGTGCCTTTGTCATTTGCTGGTTCCCCTATTTCACCTACTTACTTCACATGCATGGGCATGTGGGCAGAGACCCACCCAAACAAACTGACCGACTCTATTGTTCTTTGGTTGGGATACCTCAACTCTGCTCTGAATCCTATTCTTTACCCAGCCTTAAACCGGGATTTCCGTCAGGCATGCGGACAGCTGCTCTGCTGTAGACGTAGCAATCAGGGGGAACTGCCGTTTCTTCCTCCCTTTTAAATCCACATAATCGAATCTTTTGGCACCAGTAATTAAAACTCACCTCACACTGCAGTGAATACATATTACATCAAGTATGCTAATATAAAAAAAAAAGATGATTAGATGATAAGAATGGGCTGCTGGAGACTGATCAATGGCAATGAATAACAATATCAGACTCAAATGTGACTTAAAAATCCAAAATGTATCATGGGTCAAAAATACATAATAGCCTACTGTTCTGACAATGTTTAGAACATGACTTTTTATTAACCTAATGAATCTATGGCTATGCTGTTCTATGTGATACTTAAAAAGTAAGAATGTAAAACCTTTTTCAATAATTCAGTTTGAGAACGTCCTTGTTTCAAAACTTCAAGAGAACGACCTTTAACAGAAATGTGTGTGTTTTATGTGTTTTCTCCTATTACTAGTAGTCTTCCTAGGAGTTCCTAGCTAAGGGTTTTAACTTAGAATCTATTAACTCTTAGGAGCAATACACAAACGCGCAGACACACACACACACACACACACACATACATACAGACAGACAGTAAGAGAGAGCGATTTATATATATATATATATATATTACATTATATTATATTAAATTATTTTGCACATTAGAAGTTTTTACATTCATTTATATAAATTTAAACATTTTTTGAGAAGCAGCATTATATAACGTTGTAGTGTTTCACAATGTTGTCTGGGTACTTAATCAATTACATATATATATTACATTATATTATATTAAATTATTTTGCACATTAGAAGTTTTTACATTCGTTTACATACATTTAAATTTATATTTGAGAAGTAGCATTGTATAATGTTGAAGTGATTCACAATGTTGTCTGGGTACTTTATCAATCACATACATTTTCACTGCTGAAAAGTTACATGGTTTCAAAAATAGTGTTGCCCTTCTGCCTATCACTGAAAATTGAATAAAAATAGATTGTAACTGCATGGCAATAATGCACAGGAATTCATCTCAAACCTGATCAAACTAAACTTTGCAATTTAATTTATTCTGGAATGGGATTAAGTATTCTGGGTATGCCTGTACATCATTGAAGGTCACAAACATGGATGGGTTGTTAGTTTTATCTGTCACACTGTCATAAAGATGAACTCCTTTTTGGAGGAGTATGAAGACCTTTTTTTTCCTTGAGTGAAGTCACCAAAAAGCACTCTGGCAAGGTACGTGCGTTTATGTCCATTGGCATCAGGTTTAAAGTAGCCTTTGGCTGAGTAACTCGGGTCCACAGCAAAATATGTACCATTCCCATACAATGCTCCTAAAGACAGAATAAAAGTCAGTTAATCCTAAATACAAACAGGACTTTTGAATTGGAAAAGACTATGATACATGTTAGCTAGTACCATGCATGCCAGCGAAGCTGCGATTGTTTATCTGATCAGTCGTATTAGGGCCAGTTCCATGGAAGAGATGCTTTTCGTTGTTTTTGTGCTTGTTTTTAACTTCCAGCTCCTCCTTTTTGATCATGTAGTTTCTCCAAAGTGTGCTGTTCTGGACTTTTTCAATCTGTGTAGAAGACAAGAATAAACATTCAGCCTAAGCAATCATTACATCATGGTACAAAATTACAAACTTTCAACTTTACACACATTAGTTGTATAAGTTTGGGTCAAATATAAATGTAATAAGCTGCGTCCGAAATCGCATACTTCCATGCTATATAGTAGGCGAAAAACAGTATGCGAGGCGAGTAGTATGTCCGAATTCATAGTATTCGAAAAACAGTAGGCGAGAAGTACCCGGATGACCTACTACTTCCGCCCGAATTCCGTAGCATGCATACGATGGACACTTTACTATCCCATGAGGCCACGGGAGAGGAGGCGTCATATTCGAAAATGTTTTTTAGAATATGTATATTATTTATTTATTATGTTTATATTATTTATGTATATAGTGTATCTATAATATTTATTTAGGATATGTATATATTGTATGTATTCATTCTCTCTCCCTCTCTCTCTCTATTTATCCAATTGTGTATTATGTATTCATTCAAGTTTATTAATTGATTCATGTCTTTTGTTTGTCCTGTGTATTTTTATGCATTTATTTATAACAATAAATTACTTTATTTCGTTGCTCCAAATGAGCCTCTGGCATGGTGTTCACAGACATGACTTTTTATTCTGAGGTAAAATTTGCTAGCTAAATAGGTGATTGTACCTTATTTGATAAATGATTTACAAGCTGTCGACGAAGGCGTGATCTGCGAGCAGCTGACCGACGCCTCCTCTGAGCTGTTGATCCAATCAACGTTAAAACGCCGATGAAAGCGGTAAGAATAACGTGAAACTGCTGATGTTCGCGCAGTAGTGAGGGCTCTTTAAATTTTGGCGCTGTTGTGAAGACGCATGTCACGTGACAACATCAACATGGCGGATGTTGTACGTCCGAATTCCATTCATACTACTC
>NW_015536497.1:35053-36647 GCF_001515605.1 Sinocyclocheilus anshuiensis | reverse complement strand
CCTTTTTTTTTTTTTTTTTTGACTATCCAGGACTATCCAACTCTTTTTAATAATTAAAAAAAATCTTTAAAAAAATATATTTTTAGTAAGGCTTTACTGTTACTCTTGATTTGCACAGTTGTTTGGTGGTTGAAGGCCTCTTCCAAGTCACAATTGGTGAAAACATCAAATGCTTTTAAGTTGCGACCACTTTGATATTTCCACTCAGCTATACTGCTGGTCTTTATTGCCTCCCTTTTTCTGTTTTCAATCCTTTCCACTTTGTGGATAATGTCCCGAATACGACTCTCTACAGTGTAAACAAATCCTGTCAGGCCCTTCAATGTGTCGACAGAGTATTTTCCTTTCTTCTCAATTATGACACTTACTTTGAGCTCCTTTTCCATTTTGCTCAGTATTTTTAATTCGTCTTTGGTGAAATGAGCAATGGCTGGATCACATATTGTGTTATTTATTTGCTCCTTGTTAATCAAACTGTCGATCATGGCACTGGCCTTACTCAAATACTCTGGTGTCTCACTGCATAGTTGAAAGACAGCTGGCTTGATTTATTTAAACAAAATGTTTTTACCTTTTGTCCAGTTACGTTTGTTAGAAAAAAAAATACAGGTTGTTAAAAGTATAATATAGTCAGACACGAGAATAAAAGTTTTCATTTTTCAAAATTCTTTCTTTTTTTATTTACTGACCTTTAATCCTGCTAATCAAGCTTTTCTTTGACTTCATGGTACTTTTGAGCATGCTTTGATGAAAATCAGCCAACATACTTGACTGGAGTATAAGGAACTCCACATTTTTTACATGAACTGGTTCATTTTTGCTTGCAAATTCAACAACTGCACTGATCATTGCATCTGCAACATCAGCTGGATTATCTCCACCTTGACCTAAATGATCAATGAAAAAAAAATTAGGGTAAAAAAATATAAAATTAGTAAATAATATTATATGAAATATTAATTACTGCAAGATGTCAACAAGAACAACCATTTAGCTAGGTAACTACGGACATGCACACTGCTGGTTTTATCATAAAAAAGCATCACATGTGCCTAGAGCTGGGAAGGCAACAGAAGAAAATCTGCAATTCTCGCATAGCATCAGAACAGACAAAACTTTATGCTGAATTTCATCTGGACTAGTACATCCAACAATATGTATGATTTATTTACATGGAAGATTGCCAGATGAGGTCACAATCTCGGTTTCCTGATAATATGCTTCTCTAGCTGTGGAAAAGTCAAGTCTGCTTTATTGTCAATTCTTCCACATGTACAGCACATACACACAGAGAATTGAAATTGCGTTACTCTCAGACCCTTGGTGCATACAGATAACACTAACAGTAGAACATAAATACAGATATACAGATTAAGTATAAAAATACAACTATACAAATATACAAATAAGGTAAAATGTAAAAAAAAATATAAAAAAATATATATAAAGCAGCACACGGCACATGGCAGATAGAGTGCAAACCAGTGAAGTAAACAACAGTGCAGATATAATGATTTGTAGTGCAAAAAGAGCTTATTTAGACTGATTAAAGTGACTGTGTGTGTGTATTTGGGAGGGGGGAGTGGGAGAGTCC
>NW_015536497.1:29624-34380 GCF_001515605.1 Sinocyclocheilus anshuiensis | reverse complement strand
TCATCGGTCGAGTGGTTGGACCGATATGCAAACTGGAAGGGGTCCAGGGAGTGGGGGAGGGCAGACTTGATATGGTGCATGACTAGCTGTTCAAAGCACTTCATGAGGATGGGGTTAAGTGCAACTGGACGGTAGTCATTGAAGCAGGATGGAGACGACTTCTTCGGGACTGGAATGATGGTGGTGGCTTTGAAGCATGTGGGGACAATAGCCTGGCTTAGCGAGATGTTGAAAATGTCTGTGAAGACATCGGTGAGTTCCACTGCACAGTCTCTCAGTACACGCCCAGGAATGTTGTCAGGACCCGGAGCTTTGCGTGCATTGATCCTGCTGAGGGATCTCCTCACGCTGTCCGGGGACAGCGTCATCACCTGGTCGCCGGGAGGAGGTGGAGTCTTCTGTGCAGTGGTGCTGTTTTGTGCCTCAAAGCGAGCGAAGAAGACGTTCAGCTCGTTCAGCAGGGAGATGGTGCTGTCACAGGTGCGTGGTGGGGGCTTGTAGTCCGTAATGGTCTGTATCCCCTGCCACAGGCTCCGAGTGTCTCTGCTGTCGCTGAAATGATGGGCTATCCTCCTGGAGTACTGTCTTTTTGCCTCTCTGATGCCGCGGGAAAGGTTGGCCCTAGCTGTCTTCAAGCCCACCTCATCTCCAGCTCTGAAGGCAGCGTTCCGCGTCTTCAGGAGTCCGTAGACCTCCCCTGTTAGCCACGGCTTCTGGTTGGCCCGGACAGTGATGGTCTTTGTGACTGTTACATCATCAATGCACTTGGTGATGTAGGCAGTGACAGTCTCTGAGTACTCCTGGAGGTCTGTGGTGTTATTGTATGTGGCAGCCTGCTTAAACATATTCCAGTCAGTGGTGTTAAAACAGTCTTGAAGAGCCTCTGACGACCCTTCCGGCCACACTTGTATCAGTTTGTGAACTGGTTTGGTGACTTTAACGAGTGGTCTGTATGCAGGCATTAGCATGACAGTGATGTGGTCTGAGGCACCGAGGTGGGGGAGGGGGAGGGCCTTGTAAGCTCCTCTCTGTGTGGTGTAAACAAAGTCCAGAGTGTGTGAAAAAAAAACACATACTAATGATCAAAGATTTAATAGACCTCTCTTAAACTATAAATCAAACATTTTCAACTAAAAGTTCATAAATTAAACAAATAGCACACCCATTTTTAATAATTCTTGTTCTACTTGTAATCTAGCGCCATCTAAAATCGCCTTGGATACCCCTATATGGCAGTCACATTGGCAGTTGCATTAGTGTAAAAGTAAAAGCATCATTACTATTTATTTGAATTAGAAATTATGAATTGAACTTAAATGATTTTGCATTAAATGCATTCAAATTAATATATGAAGTTGGTTTAACCTGCTTTTAAAGAGCATTTCTTATTTGAGGAGTTTGCATCAGTTTTTTCTTTATGTCCCCTGATGAAACCTCCAGGGTCAGATGACCTATTTACAAAGTTTACACCTTAAAACAACAGGAACTGGAGACTCTATTCTTTGACTCTAAATATAAAGCAACAAAGAAGAGACATCTCAGTTTTTTTCTTGCCAAATATTGTCAAAACACCTGGTTTTATAGTTTTAATGATTTATATTTTTGTGTAGTCATCCTCTGTACCTTGAGAAAAATCATCATTCTCTTCCAGCATGTCATCTTCCTGGAGCACTACCATACATCCATTTTCCCTCACAAACATTGAGAGAATAATTTCACCTTTCTCAATGAAATACGTCTTTGCTCCTGCCTTTTTAATGATCAGTGTGTCCGTTTAGAGAGCATCTGCCAAGGTCTGAAAGAAAGTCACAGCTGGCTGGACAAATGTATGCACTCCAGACAGTTTGATCCTGGGTCTCTTTGGATCAAAACTCACTTGTCTTTCACCTCATTAGTCTTTTATGAATTCAGCCACTGCATGTGATTTGACATGAACAGTTTCTTCAACTGTAGTCTGTGATTTATTGCTTTTTTTCCTTCTGTTTAAAATTGTACAAAATATTTAGTCAAAACAAGATCACTGCTAGAAATTTAAGATGTTTAACTGTAACCATGGGCACAACAGTGGGCCTCAAGCTATCAGATTCATCTGCACAGAATAGCTGAGCCAAACTAATGCAATTACCAAAACAATGTTCCCCTGCAAGTAATTTGTAGATTTTATGTTTCATCCGCCAGAGGACAAAAAGTTACATAGTCTAGCTTTAAAAGATTTGTCCAAAAACACCAATTAATTAATTAACCTAATAACTCTAGTTCATGTTCACTGGCACTGAGTAAGCAGACCTGGGATGTGTTTCCCAAACAATGACATAACTCACTGCTTATCTTCCAAAGAACAGTGCAGCATTGGTGAAATTAACTAGCTTATCATAGTAACATGGTCTCATCTTCGTCATTTGAACTATGTTAATTCCACAATATTCCACCAGATGTTAATGATGTCATGTGCATGTGGTGGAGTAATTATGCTAATTAATTCAATAGTTCATTTAAAACAAACCATCAGAAAGCTGTTCATTTTTTAAATTGTGAATTTTATTTTTTCTCCACAACTTAATTTTTCTGAAATGCTGCTGCAATGAACATGGCATCTGAGGACTACTTCATCATTTTGCTTTATATGATGTTTGAATCATCATGGGTCCCTCTTACATCATACTCTGGGGTTCCCTAACATGTGATGAGCCATTGTGATGTGATGAGCCATTACATTATGACCACCCCAGCCTAGATCAATGAATGTTTCACAGACCATTATACATACCACCCGAGGACCTGCTTTCAGTCAGTAGAGTGTTCAGTGTCAGAATGGGAAAAGCTGCCAATTCATCAGAGTTTGATAAAAGACAAATTGTGATGCCACACTGCTTCAGGACTTCAATCTTGGAAATGGCGTGCCTTGTGGGTTGTCCACGGGCTGCTGTAGTGAGTATGTATCAAAAGTGGTGCACGGATGGCCAAATGACGAACCGTCGCCCAGCCATGTGTCGTCTTCAGCTCACTGATGCCAGAGGAGAGCGGAGAATGTCGCGCATTGTTCACAGTGACCGCAGGGCCACAGAAAGACAAATCACTGGCAGCTACAACAGTGGTGACCAGGGCAATGTGTCACAGCACACAGTTCATCGCAGTCTTCTGAATATGGGCCTGTGTAGCCGACGACCCAGCCGGGTCCCCATGCTAACTGCACGCCATCGCCAATAATGCGTGAAATGGGCCCAAGATCATTGCGATTGGACTGTGGATGATTGGAAGTGGTCTGGTCTGATGAATCAAGATTCCTGGTGCATCACGTCAACAGGTGAGCGCGGATACACTGATTACCAACAGAGGCTATGGCACCTGGATGCACTGTTGGGCGGACACAGGCCAGTGGTGGCGGTTTGTTATGCTGTGGACGATGTTTTCTTGGGACACTTTAGGCCCCATTATCCCAATAGCACACTCCCTGACAGCTGTCAAGTATCTGAACATCGTTGTGGACCAAGTGCACCCATTCATGGCAATCGTGTTCCTTGCTGGTGATGGCCATTTTTGTTTTATTTGCTCACAATAAGTATTCTCATATAATTTTTTACAAATTACAGTTGAACCACTGATGTCACATGTTCTATTTTAACAATGTCCTTACTACGTTTCTGGGCCTTGAACATGCCAGTTCCGTTGCTGTCTATGCAGGGTCAGAAAGCTCTCGGATTACATCGAAAATATCTTAATTTGTGTTCTGAAGATGAACAAAGGTCTTATGGGTTTGGAACGACATGACGGTGAGTAATTAATGACAGAATTTACATTTTTGGGTGAACTATCCCTTTAATGTTTTGTTCTTGTACTTGATTCATTTAACTTATTTTGAGTATTGTGCAATGTGATTTTTCTTTGTTTTTTCTTTTTTCTTTGTAGGAGCTAAGTGCTTCCTGAAGCAGGCTGATTCCCTTATCGAATGGGAACTCGCATTGCGTCCCCTAGAGGACACTTTGGGGAACTCCATCAGCATGACCGGTGTCTGAAGTGCATGTGGAAACACGACAATGAACTTGAAATTGGCCTACCTTACTGGTGCGTCCACGAGTATAAAAGGGCACCTGTAGAACACGCCATTAGCTTTTTGTCTTCAGGAGCCATTTGTTTGTGTATGCTTGTGAGAAGGACGATATATACTTAAAAAAAAAAAAACCTAGGAAAGCATGAGTGAACGGAGATTTAAAAGATATGACTCACCGTGTGAAAGATTCCTCACATCCAGCGATTCCCATGAGCTGTGTGTGATGTGTCTGGGGGTACAGCATACACAACTCTCGAGGGAGCCGGCTGTGCTCACTGTGATTCTTTCACGGTGAAGCAGCTGCGCTCCCGCTTGGCTCTGTTTGCAGAGGACGGAAGCCAAGCGTCTGCGCCCCGCAGTGCTGGACCCACTGCTGCTGAGGCAGAGTGCCATCTGCACTCGTGGGGCTCGCAGTTAGATCTGGCTGACGAGCTTGGGGCCAGGTCTTTCCCTTTCTCAATCCTTGGTCGCCAGTTCTGTTGCTCTTGAGCTGGATCTGGAAGCCAGGTCTCCAGTTTCTTCCGAGCCGGCGGAGAGCATGTTACTTGGCCAGTCTAGCTCCGAGGAGGTAGACGTGACAGGAGACGAGGCAGACGCTATATCTCTACCCGCCTCCTCCTCGTCACCGACGTATGAGGAACTTCTGGACGTCATGACCCGCGCCACTGCCAGGCTGAGCCTGGACTGGTCGGCAGAAACGCAGGAATG
>NW_015536497.1:0-29480 GCF_001515605.1 Sinocyclocheilus anshuiensis | reverse complement strand
AGCAGTCGTTTGGATGAGCGCTTCCTAGCTGGTCATAAACACTCCACCCCTCAGAGCCTTCCATTCCTCCCTGAGCTTCACAGCGAGCTGTTGAGGTCGTGGAGGAATCCTTTTTCTGCCCGCGTCTTCACCCCCAGCAAATCCAACTATGCTAATGTGAAGGGGCTGGGAGACAGTGGGTACACGAAGATGCCTCAGATGGAGGAAATGCTTGCGGGTTACCTTGCACCTCCCCGGGCATCTTCAAGGAAGGCTCCCACCCTGCCCTCGAAGCTGTGCCAATTTACACCTAGGCTCGTGGGCAAGGCATACGCGGCGTCTGGGCAGGACGGCGGTACCCTGCATACCATTTCTGTATTGCAGGCATACCAGGCGGACCTGCTAAAGGACGCTGATGCGGCGGCGGGGCGTGGCTCCTGATGAAATCAAGGAGCTCCGCCGCTCATCCGATCTGGCCCTCCGTGCGACCAAGCAAGCGGCTCGTGCCATCGGCCGCTAGCTTGTGGCTCTGATTGTCATGGAGAGGCATTTGTGGCTTAACCTGTCAGAGCTAAAGGAGAAGGACAGGGCCTTTCTCTTTGATGCCCCGGTTTCGCCTACTGGACTTTTCGGAACTGCTGTTGAGACAGTAGTCCGTAGTTTCAGAGAGGCGTAGGTTAAGTCAGCGGCGTTTGAGCGCTACATCCCTCGCCGTAGGTGGCATCCTTCCGTTCACCATCCTGAACCTGCTGCTGGGCCTAGCTGGTGGCAGGGTCAGAAGACGAGTGTGGCTGCAAGGGCCCCGCCTCCGAAGAGCCAGGATGCCGGGCAGCGGCCTCACCCGAAGCAGAGACAGGACCTCAGGGAAGTCATCGAAGCTAAGAAGGGAAAGTCGAGACCCTGAGGTCCCATGTCTTATTTATTTTATCTCCGAGGCTTATGATTGGAATTTCTGTTAGCTTTTTGTTTCAATCTGATTCCCTTGCAGTTCCTTTACGAACCTCGGTTTGGAAACTTTGATTAATTTTATGCACTTCACGTTGTCATTTACAACTTTGAATATATATTTTTCTTTCTTTTCTAACTACAATTTTTGGCATGTAATTGAGATCTTCTGATTTCAGCTTGTAGTTTTTACCCAGCTTTGGTGGTACAATACTGCGGTTTCCCCATTGTACCACACTTAGAGCTCTGAGACGTGTTAGGGAAGGTGGGCTATCCAGCGAATCGCGTCCCACGTCCTCAGCTATTATCCTCACTATGTTAAGAATTGTTTTATGGGTTTAAGAAGATGGGCAGTATCGCAGCTCCCATTCCCACTTCTTAATCCGTTGCGCAATAGGACAGAGCAGTTTCCCCTCTGTACTGTGCTTGAGATTGTGAGATGTATGCGGAAGGGGTGGGCTATTCCGCAGCTCGCATCCCACTTCCTCAGCAGTGATCCTCACAATATTATAATGGTCTAAGGAGATGGGCAGTATCGCTTCTCACGTTCCCACTTCTTATAATATGTTGTACACTTACAACTGTGAGATGTCTGTGAAGAGAGTGGGCTATTCCGCAGCTCGTGTCCCACCTCATCAGCTGTGATTCTCACAGTGCTATGAATCTATAGAAGATGGGCAGTATTGCAGCTCGCATTCCCACTTCTTAATCCGTTGCACAATAGGACAGAGCGGTTTCCCCTCTGTGTTACACTTAAGACCGTGAGATGTGCGCTAAGAGGGTGGGCTATTCCGCGGTTCACGTCCCACTTCCTCAGCTGTGATCCTCACAACGTTGTGCATGTGAGGAGTATGTGATGAGTGTGGAGGATTATGTGACTGTTGCTGGTGTGTGTCCCTGGGGATGAGTATTTTTGGTTTTTGGCTGCCGTTAAGGTACTCATCCCTTCAGCATGGCGGCATGGGTATTCGTTCCCCAAAGTGTCCTCTAGGGGACACAGTGCGAGTTCCCATTCGATAAGGGAATGTCTTAGGTTACTCATGTAACCATGGTTCCCTGAGAAGGAGAACGAGACACTGCATCCCCTTGCCATGATTCAGGTATTCCTGTGCACATCTCCTTCAGCCAAGGAAGCTAATGACGTGTTCACGCAGTGTCTCATCCCCTTCTCAGGGAACCATGGTTACATGAGTAACCTGAGACGTTCTTGACTGCACCTTGGGGTATTACTTCACCAGGGGTTGTCATTTTTGCCATGTCACTATTGCTGTGTTATTAAGCTTGTTTGAGATGCATCGGCGCAGTGCAGAACGATCGGATTGCTCTCGCGGTACTTTGATGTCATACACCGATCGTTCTGTGCAGCGCCGATGCATCTCGAACAAGCCTATTATTTGCAGTGAAATTTGTGGGTGTGGTTCTGATTGGCGAGGTTTCTTTTTTTGTAATGTACAGCCTATCTATGACAAGCAATCGATTTCTCCACTCAAATCGTCCATGTAACCGTCATTTATTAACAACTCGACAAAAGTTCTAAAACATAAATAGGCTTAGCTGGTAGCAAGTTGATACCGGAAGGGTTCAACACCCCCCAATATATCGTGTGCAAATGTGCAATACTTTATATCAGACATAAATAGTAATTCAAAACAGTGACACAAACTAGCTCCTAGTACCAGCTACGACAACAGTTTCCCAACTCTGGCACAAACCATCATTGCCGTCTAACAACAGCTACAACAACTTTTTTCCAAAGCTGGCATAAACCATCATTGCGGTCTCCAAGAAAGAAATCACAACCACCCATCTGGCATTCAGCGTGCACGCCGCCATTACCCCAAAGCTAATACCATGCCATTCATAAAGGACGCGATGCTAGAAACTACCGTACTCCCCCTACCAAACAGGACTACTATAAATACTATAGTGGTTGTAACCATCACAGTAAGCCTAGTGCTGTACTAGCCCACTTTCTACAACTGAAGCCTCATACACAGCTGTTGTTTAATTTTTATTTTTTTCTGTCCTCCTTGACCAATGACATTTGATGGTGCTGACTTCTAGTTTTAAATAATTTTTGGCCAATCGTTTTAGCTTTAATAAAGGTTATTTTTGTACAGAAACTCATGCCTCTTGCCTATTTTTAAGTGGAACGTACATGTGCCTTCATTTAGGTTGTGATATTTAAGGGGGGTGTAGTCACCACAAATCAGCCCCATGCTACATTAAGATATTTTCTGTTTCAGCTTCCGTGGGCGAGGCATAGATGAATTTTCATGAGTACCCCAGACACGGGATGCGCATGGCGTGCATCTGAGAATTTTAGTTTAGTTAGTTTAAGCTAATTTTGCAGGGCAAGTCAGTTTCATGTCATTCGTCTTTGCATGGTTATTTCAAATCAATAAACAAAGAGGAGGTCTGGCTGATAAATCATATAGCTCTGCAGTACAGTGGAGTGTTGATAGCTCTGACAGCTTGTAATCATAACTAATTAACAATAATTGAACATTCAAGATTAATACAGACATGTTTATGTTGTCTTTTCTTTTAGGAGGAGGCAAGTTTTGATGGCATTAGTCACTCTGATCACCTGGTAGCCTACGTCTCAAATCATCATATCAATCCATGCTGAAGAACTGAGCTTACTGACATAATCACCAAAACAATAATTAACAATTAATCAATACAATTACAATTTTTACAATTAATTTTCTGAACAATTTTAAATGATTAAAACTAAGTTTATTTATTAAATATTCTTCACATAAACAGAAGACCTCAAAAAATTATCTAGCAGTTAACGGCAACATCATACAAAGATGTAAACAGTTGCATACAATTTGATTTATTTGAAATGATCAAAGTATGTTTCAGAGAATGTTCTCTTCGCTAAATGGTATTTCAGTCTAAACATCTATCCATCTATGCCAAAGTAAAGATTATTGTAACTAATGTTATTAAATGTAACAATGTAATTCCTGCTAGAAAATATTTGATAGATTATATGCCAGTGTGTTCAATTTAATCAAAACAGCAACAAAAACACTAGCTGACAGAAATTGAGATTTCATAATCATTACTGGAAGGTGATTAGGTATTCTGGATAAGCCTGTACATCGTTGAAGATCACAAACATGGTTGGGTTGCTCATGTTGTCAGCCACACTGTTATAGAGATCAGCACTATTAGACCTCTTTGCAGGGGGAACAGGAAGGCCTCTTTTTCCTTGAGTGAAATCGCCAACAAGCACCCTGGCAAGGTACATGCGTTTATGTCTGTTGACATCAGGTGCAGAGTAGCCTTGGGCTGAGTAATTGGGGTCCACGGCAAAATATGTTCCATTCCCATACATTGCTCCTAAAAACAGAACAAGAGCAATAGACTATTCATTTAAAAGACAAATGGAGACAAGTGCAAAGAAAGTTTATACTGAATTTGACTGATACCATGCACGCCAGCGAAGCTGCGATTGAAGCCGTGATTGTTGATCTGATCTGTCTTATCAGGGCCAGTGCCATGGAAGAGATGCTTTTCATTGTTTTTGTGCTTGTTTTTGTCCTCCAGTTCCTCCTTTTTGATCATATAATTTCTCCAAAGTGCACTGTTCTGGACTCTTTCAATCTAAAGACAAATAAATATTAACAAAACAGTCTTACACCACTGTAATAAATTTAGACACCAGAACGTTTTAAAATCATTATAATTATAATATACATTACTCCTCCCTCTCAGTATTGTCTTACTGTAATGATGCTGTTACTGGATAGTCCAGTGCTTGTGAACTCCTTCTCCACTTCTGCATATTCAGTTGAGCCTGCTCTGAGTTTTACAAGAACAACTGACTGTCCTTTCATGTCCGTCCAGTGTGAAGGCAAAGGGCTTTGAGCTGCATCTGTGAACAAAAATATGACCACAAAATAATCTTTAATGGCCTTATAATCAATGTCTTCTACAGACAGTCCTCTTTTTCCAGCTAATGGCTAACTTGTCTGTTTTTTTATTACTAAAATGATCTCACCTTCCAGATCTACTCTGTTCAGTTCAATCCTCAGTTTCCCTCTTATGGCCACTTTGCGATCTAAATGAGCCTCATATTCATCATTATTAATCTTGATTCTCACTGAAGGCTGTTTGTTCTGAAAGGCCTGTTCCAAGTCATAATTGGTCAACATATCAAAGTTTTTGAGGCTGCGTCCATTCTCCTGATATTGCCACTTAACCACACTGCTAATGAAAAAAGCCTCACGCCTTCGATTTTCATTCCTTTCCACCTTTCTGATCATGTCCCGAATACGACTGTCTGCAGTATGAACATCTCTTGTCAGGCCCTCCAGTGTGATTACAGAGTCTTGGCCTTTCTTCTCAAGCCGGACACTGACTGTGAGCTCTCTCTGCATGGCATTCAGCGTTTCTACATCCTCCCTGGTGAAATGAGCAATGGCTGGATCATGGATTGGGATGGTCACATGCTCCCGTAATATCATGCTGTTGATCATGTCCTTGGCTTCACTCATGTCCTCTGGTGTCTCTCCACACAGTTGAAACACAGCTGGCTCAATTTCTTCACCCATCACAAGCTCTTCATTTGCAGGAGAGTCTGAACTTCCTGACCAGAAGAAGTCTACAGGTTTATAAGAAAGAAAAGAGGGATCAATTATTGTTTATTAAACATATTTAGATAAACAGACAGAAAGGACATTTATATGTCTTTACTGACCTTTAATATTGGTAAGCAGACCTTTATCCTCCTCTACTTTCTCACCAGATCTTCTGACCATGCTTTGGTGAAAGTCTGCCACCATGTTTGTCTGGAATATAAGAAACTTCACAAGCCTTACATGTGCCGGTTTCTTTTTCTTTACAAAATCGACCACTGAATCAACCATTGCATCTGCAACATCAGCTGGATTTGCACCTCCCTGACCTAAAGGGTTAGAGACATATTTACCCAAAAAAGTAAATAAATAAATTCAACAATATACTGCAACCACTGTATGCAGAAAAGCAAGATTGCACAAAACGTCTTACCAGTGCCAAGAGCTGGGAAGGCAACAGAAGTAATCTGGCGTGACTCACATAACTTCAGAACAGACAAAACAACACCCTTAATGTCAGATGGACTATTGCGTCCAATAACATGGATGATGTTTCCACATGGAAGCCGCCCGGCTGAGGTCACAATCTCTGTTTGCTGTATATTTGATGCCACTATTGGAAAAACATGTTTATCAATAGCATCTTAAGTTTAATAGATCTCTATTTCAGTACAAATTAGAAGAAATAGCTCATTTGAAAGTATACAAACCAATCTGTGAACATTCTTGTTCCACTTGTACTCCAGCAGCATCTAAAATGGCCTTGGATACTCCTGGATTACAAATAAAAATAGCAGTTACATTGCAATTCTTTGAATGTGAAATTAATTTTAAATGAAACCAAAATAAGTAACCGTGTGTGTGTGTGTGTGTGAAGTTGGATTAACCTGCTTTCAGAGAAAATGTCTGATTTGAGGAGTTGACGATGGCATCAGTTTTTTCTTTAGTTATGTCTCCTGATGAAACCTCCAGAATCACTTGACCCAGCTGCATAGTGTGCACCCCGAGAGAGGGAGAGGAGACTTTGCCAATGACCTCTAAAGATAAGAAAATAATATGTTCATAATGAAGTTCAAAAGAAAAATAAGTGTGATGGACATCAGATAAGAAAATTTTACCAGAGGTCTGAGCTGATTTGGCAAAAAGATTCATTTTAGGCATGACATGTCGATGTGCTCCTTTTGTGACGGGACCCTGAATCCCATGTCTAAAAACGCTGGTAAAGCACTAATAGATAAAGCACATAAATATACAAGATAACATTAACATGAGCAACTATGGTAGATTATTTAAATTCAATCTAAAATTCTTTTACTCACCTCTATACTCTCCTTGTCAGAAGGGTGAACAATCACAGTTACCTCTTGAAGGTTTGTGAAATTAAATTTCTGGACTTCTGTCAGCATGATTCTGGTCACCAGATCTTTAGGAAAGCCAAGATTCCCCGTCCCGATAGCTGGGAAGGAGATTGAAGCAATTCCCTGTGTTTCTGCTGTTCTCAGGCAATCTCTAATCACCCGAATGAGTACCTTTTAAGTTTTAAATAAATGTATCGATTATATTCTTTAAATTGCCATCTAAATAAGAAGAGGTTACATATGAGGCACATTTGCATTATCCATTTCTAAATTTACAATTAGCCAGCAAATACTGTACATGGAAATGTGTGTCTGTAATGTTAAATTTAAATTCAACATAAGAATTGTTATTTACTGGACAACAAGGATATGTTTGATTGAGGTCAATTACATGTATGTCTCACCATTTCTGCTGAGTCTTGTCCACCATTCCAAAATGGGCAAACTACATGAAAGACTTTGAAACATTTCAGTTTATAACCATCTGTGATGACCATATCACCATACGTCACACTGTTTGAGCGAGCAGCTCTGGTGATTTCTGACTGGAGCTGATAACCAGCAGTCTGAAGGAGTGCTTTGGAGACGGCACCTTTACTGAGGTCCAAGTCCTCTGATACAGTGTTTACAATGACATCAGCCTGCAGGAGAAACAAATGATACACTTGTAAAGGGAGAGGATTATTTTTTTCAAGTATAATATCTTAAGGAGTTTTGCTTTTCAGGTAGATATTTAAAAACATAACAACAACAACAAAACACAATTAAAACTATATTTATGTTTCCATGAGTAACAATTAATCTTAGATTCACTTACATGTGCATCCTGGATGTTCCCTTTACTCAGAATGATTTTTAATCCACATTGTGTAGTTTTGGTCTCAAGAACACGTAACCCTTCAGATTTATCTAATCTGTCACCATAGCTTGAGGTTTCTCTTCTCCAGTGTGCTTCATCTTCAAAACCTCTATTACCACGGCGTTTGGCAACTTCAAACTCTTGGTTTATTTGGCCATAGTTTCCTTGACTATTTTCACGATAGCCTTGTCCATAGTTACTATGCCCATGGGGTTTGGGTTGATGAGGGAAAGTCATTTTGGGGTTATAAGCCGCAAACTCCTTTCTGACAGCCTTAGTCATAGCATTCACAGTGTTACCATTATTGTCAACCAAGTGAATTTCAGTTAATGTGCTATTTGAGCCTCTGTGGCTATGATATTCGATGTACTCACACACCTCCTTGGCAACTGATTCAGTGCAAAGATCAAGAGGACAACCAAATATCCCTGAGCTAATAACTGGAATTGCAATGGAGGAGCAGTTTCTGCTTGACGCCTGATTCAGACTTTCCCTCACAGCACGTCTCAGGTGTTGAATAGTGGTATGTCTGTCTGAATCACTGAAGCGAGGTCCAACAGCGTGCACTACATATTTACAGGGAAGACGACCAGCAGCAGTGATGATTGCATCTCCAGTCTTCAGAGGTCCATTTGCTTTTGTGTGCAAGTCACAGTTTTGCTGCAGACTTGGTCCAGAAGCTTGGAGAAGTGCTAAAGCTAAACCACCGATGTGCTTCAGATCTTCATTAGCAGCATTGACCACAGCATCATCATGGAGCTTGCAAATGTCTGCCTTCCTGACAGTAACTGTTACTCCACCTGGCATTTTAACCTCACAAGAGACCTGGCCAATATCTCCAAAACTGCCTACAGCAAATTGATCTTCCTCCTCTTCCAGTATGTCATCTTCCTGAAGAACCACAACAAATCTTTTTTCCTTTAACAGCACTGAGAACATCATTTTACCTTGCTCCATGAAGTACTTCTTTGCTCCTGCCTTCTTAATGATCAGTGTGTCTGTGTAGAGACCATCTGCCAAACTATTAAAGAAGGTCAAAACTGGATGGACAAATGTACGCTCTCCAGACAGTTTGATCCAGGGTCTCTTTGGATCAAAACTCACTTTCACCTCATCAGACTTAATAAATTGCTGCCAGTCTTGTAATTTTCTGTCTTTTATGAATTCAACCGTGGCATGTGATTTGACACGAACAGTTTCTTCAATTCTAGTGTGTTTCTCAATGAAACATCCTAAGTCCTGACTGACCTCCATCACTGGTTCTCTGAATCCAGTCACCATTACTTTGTCTCTCTGTTTAGATAAATGTATAATCACAGATGTCTTTTTGGAAGTACTGAACAATTCTTGCAATTGTTTTTTGAGATCATGCCACTCTGGCAATTGAAGGACACCCTGATCTTCTACAGTGAGGTCTTTGGTTGTAAGAACTGCATTCACCCTCTTCTCTGCCTCAGCAAGTGCTTTTTCTGTGCTTCCAATCACAACAACATCTCCATTTTCGATTGTGTAGACAGCAGTTATTCCATGAGAAATGAAGAGATCTGTGGACATTTCATCACAATCCACTGATCTCAGGAACTCCAGGATTGAATGGTCAATCTGCAAGGGCTTCTGTTTCATATTTATTTTCTTCTCAAGGGCCCAATTCTTGAACATGAGAATTTCTGTATGAAGACCTGATAAATCTAATCTGTTCATTTGTTTGTTGTAGTGAATGTGCAGGTGTGGAGAAACAGCTGTAGCACTTTTCAGGTCATCTCGTTCAAGCAGAGTGTACACAGCAGGAGAAATCTCCAAATATTCAGTCACACTCTTCTTTTCTCTCTCTATTTGATTTGTTGCGCTCTCTAAAATTTTCTCCATGATGGGCTTCAGTCCAGTTATCTCATGGGTCATTCCCGCCAGTGTCAGCACCCCTTTAGAGGCATCCAAATCTGTAAAAACCTGATCTTTCACTACTTCCTTAACACTGCTCTCCACTTTAGTCCACAAGGCGTGGGACACCGGCCACTCAGATGTTGTGTAGTTTGAGATGATTTTCTTGAAGGCATCAATTGCATTCTTATTCCAGCCATCAATGTGTCTTCTGGTAACCCCTTTCTGTTTCAGTAATGCTGGATCAGGACTGAGCAAAACTTCAGGTTTGTCCATGTTTATTTGGCAGGAGTGTGAGCTCATCTGGTCTTTAATAGAGGAAATCTGCCCTTTCTTGAGGATGAATTCCCTGATGGCAGGATGTACACTGACTGTAACTGGTTCAGGCAGCTTCAAATGTGGTCTTTTGCCACCATATAAGACAGTATCAAGTGATTTGAAGTAGGGATATATCTTGACTGGAACTTCACAGATATTATTCTCTTGCTTCAAAACTCTCTCTTTGGCTGAAAAGATTGAAACATGTAGGCATAGTGAAATCAATGCATTGATGTTGACAAGTTTTACTTAGTTGAAGAAGTTTTACTTAGTCTAGTCTTAACTGTAGCAGCAAATATTATCAGCAACTGCTCATGTATTTACCTTCTTCCTCCTTAAAGATAATAATGGCTGCTTGTTCTGATGGAATTGTGATAACTTCCACTACTGGACCGCCCCATTTCTCAAAATACAGTTCCAGCAGCATCTTGTTGTTGTTGGCCTCAGCTGGAAGATTCTCCACTCGCACACTTGTGCTTCTCTCCAGTGCACGGGCCCTCAGATTATTCTTCTTGAACTTGTCATGTGTCCTGCTGTCCTCAAGAAACTTTTCTGCAGCTGTTAGATTAAAAAATGTTTTTTTTTTATTTTAATTATTTAAATGAAATTTTACTGAAAGTGCCAGACACATTTAATCAAGTCATAATAACAACATACAACTATCTATGCAAGCAAAATATTGAAGGTATCATGTCATAAAACAAATAATAATTATTTTCAGATATACAAACTCAAATACTTTTCGCAGTCCAAAAAGACCATCATGTAAACCCCAAGTGTTATGTTATCAAGATTAAACTAAATTAATAATAAAAAAAAAAAAAAATCTTGACTAAGTAAAATATGTTTAAATTATGATAAAAATGCAAATGTATATTTTATAGGAGAACTTACCACTGGGATTTTTAAAGGTCACAACTGCTTTTCTTAATTCTGGTATTAATTCTATGCTAAAGTAATTTTCAGAAAGACTGCTGATGTTCTCCACCAAAAGACTTAAAACATCTTGTTTAATATCATCTGAAAGGTTCTCCAGGACCACAGCACTTGACTCTTGAGGCTTCTTTACATTCACATCAGTTTGCGGGGCACTTTGATCTTTAGGCAAAATAAAATGACACATTTATTAAATCTCAATGCTAAATATTTTTTGTATAAAGTCAACTAGCAGTGCCAGCTACTGTTAACAAACAAATTAATCTTTTGTTTCAATTAGTAACTACATACATAACTGATTTCTTTACCATAAAAAAATTAATGTTAATTAGTACATCCGCAATAACATTACATTAACTTAGCCAATAAAGTTTACATACACGTAAGCAGCCAGAGACCAAAGTTCAGATGATTTACTTACTTGGTTCCTGATATCCACATGCCTGCTCTGCCTGAAATCACACAAACATAAAGCATTTACAATTATGTAAATGGAGAACTAACTGGTCTCTCTACTCCAGCCTTTTCAATAATATGGAGAAACGACAACCGTCTTCTTAGAGAAACTCTAAAATGTAAATATATCTCAACCATAAAACTGAATTAATGTTCTATTATGATAGACCGTTCTGTTCATATACAGTATAGTGACTTGAAGCAATCTAAAGGGTTTGAATTACAGAGCCACTCATCTGAGGTTTGATTGTAAAAGCATTGTGGTCCTAATTCTACATTTTGTAATAAGTCTACTCACTTGTTGTGCAATGTTGTCTGCCTGTTCCTCTACATCGCTGGGTTTGTACACTTTCAACTTGATTTGCTGATTGTCAATGGTAATAATGTGTTCTGCCTTTGAGAGCACGCCATCTCGAACTTAAACACAAACAATTGGACTTAGCGAGATATATCACAATACTTAAAAAAAAAAAAGAACAACATAAAACAACACAGTTATATATCATGTTACATGATATTAGCGAATGTGATTATAATGTGATGATTAACAATGATGTGACATTGGCCTATAAGATCAAAAGTCTTCTAGTAGGTCCCAAATACATGTCAGGAAATGCTTGGTCATAAATGATAGATATTGTTTTATTAATTACTTGCAGAGTCTGCACAAGTCATAACTGAAGCGATTTTAAATTATTTCTGCAATGTTTATTATAATGCTTGATGTTTATTTATGTTAATGCTGCATGACTTTGAAGTGTTTTAAAGAGTGGACTTTGAACATTCAAGTCATGTGCAGAGACCAGAGTTGCCATAGAAACATGTCAATAACACAAGGAAGAAGCAGCAAAACATGTCTCTCACGATTGTTTGTGCTACTTACAGGTACATTTATTCTTCAAAATTACACAAATAATACACCAAATGTTTCTTATCACATTCCCTAGCTTCTTAATGTGTTTCTTTCGAATAGTTACTTATATAAATAAATACTATTTATTTATCCTAAAAGTATATGGATGGTGGAAGGCGCCAAAAGTCTTTAAACGGAACACGTGAAATTTGGTGTCAACACACACTATTTGTCCATATTAATGCGACAACACACACAGCAGCCAATGAAATTGCTGTATTTGAGACTATATCTGGATATGTGACGATGGTACATTGGTATATACATCAGACGTCATGTTTGTTAATGAAGGACGTCTTAATGGTATACTGGTATTCAAGTATGCAATCATCAGATGTTCTATTTGTTCATGAGGGATAATGCATTGGTACGTTGTGTGTGATGTCAGTCGTATGTCATCATTTGTCATGTCCTTTGTAGTTGTTTAGTTCAACGATCATATAGAAAAGTCTTCATTTACACTGTAACATTAATTGATTTACTCTAGCACAGTATATATCAGTAAAGCAATCCTGCAGTGAACTAAAGAAAGGATTATCATGTGGGTAAATCTAGAGGTATATGTGCTTTAAAAAGTATTACACGTTCGAACATGGCTAGAATGTGTGCGTTGATAGACATGTTCAAATTTGTTGTCTTAACGAGGCAAAATTATGCATCTTTACACGTACCAAAGAAACACAGCAATAGCCGATACGTTAAAATGGCCAGAATGTGCTTGTCTACACATACAAAAGAAACACTCAAAATTGCTGCATTAACATGGATGAACAGTGCGTGTTGACACGGTCCAATTTTACACGTTCCATTTAAAGACTTTTGGCTCCATCTGCCTACCATAAAAGTGTGGCTTCTACATAATTGTTGACTTCGTTTTCACGGAGCACTAACTGAAATTAAGTCAAACTGGTAGGTAAACAAATATTGACTATTCTGTGATTTCAGGACAGAAATACAATAGAGAGAAGCTACAAGAAGTGGCTTCAAAATTTCTTAAGAGAAGTGCTGACAGAGAAGTATGGAAACAGACGAAATGAAGATGCTCCTTAAAAAACTATGCATTTTCCCCCACGATATATTTCACCTATATCAATATGCATCTGTTACAAAATTACATTTACATATATTACATATATTTATTTGAACAAGGTTTTGACATCTAAACATAATTAAGGGGCACTACATGAGCAGTATTAAATGAATACCTGTTATCTTACATTATTTTCTGTATATTTGGTGTATTTTTTATAATACTGTACTAGGTAAATGTATATTTTTTAAATATCTGTATCAAAAATACATTATTTTGGTCACACTTTATTTTAATGTGTCCTTGTTACAGTGATTGCTGTAACATGTAAAACAATACATGTATTATTATAGTAAATACATGTAACAAGGACACATTACAATAAAGTGTTATCACTGTTTTTATTGTTTTCATATTATTATTATGTTCCTGCATTTCACCTCTGATCTAGATTGTTTCCAAATGTAGCCTTAATAAAACCTGACATTGTTTTGTCAGGTCTGTCACAAGGTTTTATTTTTTCAATTTTGCACCGTTTTGTCCCACTTCTCAAGAATGACTGAGGTATATTTAATGCTTAACTTTGTCCAACTGTCCCACTGGCCCGCTGGCCTAGTTATACTGTAAGTTATAATAGGCCGATTTGAACGTTAAAATCCACAGATTATATAAGTACTAACTCCGTGAGAGTTTGTATTTGACCCGAAATTACCCTAAGTGTCTGGAAAGCTAAAACCCTGTTCATTTGTCAACATGCTCTTGTGTTCAGCACTTACTGTCAGACGATTTGAACAGAATCGTAGCAGAGTTGCACTTGTCATCATATTTCACGACGCAGTCTCCTCCTTGAGATTTCTTCTTACTCTGGAAGTAAATCTGAAGTTTATTTTTCACACTTTTAGCGTGTTCAGGCCCCCAGTCTCCCTTTACAATGATGGGATATTCGTCCATCGTGATCCTTCTAGTCAACTAGGAAATGACTTGCGAGTCAGGGTTTATAAAGTTGATCACGCCCTCACTTTCACTTTCGTTTCTGCGTCAGTTACCATGAAACTGAGTGTGTGGTCTGTTTTTAACATGGGGACGATAGCAGTGCGATTATTTATATAAACGAATGGCCTGGAAAAAAAAACTGATAAACACAGCAGTGTAGGTCTTAAGACAAAAGAGTTCAATTAACCACACTCGTAGCTACTTTTATGTTTGACTGTTAAACAGGCATATATGCTGCCTTCTAGTAGTTCACCTGGAAACTCGTACTTCCAAGTCGGGCATTTGTTATGTAACGTCATGGGCGTATCGATACTGATGCGAGTATCGAAAGTATCGATACTAAGGTTATTAAGTTTTTTTTTTTTACCAGTGATGTTGTTTATTTAATAATAATAATAATAATAATAATAATAATGTTAGCGAATAATTGTGTAGGATATAACTATTTTCCTGCTCATCTGAACACACGCAAATGCTGCAAGACGGAATCAATCAATCACAGAGAGCGTTCACTCACTTCTGACAGTGCATTCAAACAGGGCTGCTTTTCCCAAAAGCCAAAATAATAGATAATGCTTATCAGAGGACCGAAAACAAATACATTTTACAGTTATTTCACAATAAACAAATTGAAATTGTAGCCTAGTTTGTGCAATTACATTTATTTAAATTGAACGTTAAAGGTTCATGTTCTATTCTGTGATGTTAATATAAATCATACACTGTCAGAATAAAAAGGTTGCGCTCTTCAGGCAGTTCCTTTGACCTCATGATTCTCATTTGCTCTGACATGCACTGTGAGCTGTAAGGTCTTATATAGACAGGTGTGTGGCTTTCCTAATCAAGTCCAATCAGTATAATCAAACACAGCTGGACTCAAATGAAGGTGTAGAACCATCTCAAGGATGATCAGAAGAAACGGACAGCACCTGAGTTAAATATATGAGTGTCACAGCAAAGGGTCTGAATACTTAGGACCATGTGATATTTCAGTTTTTCTTTTTTAATAAATCTGCAAAAATGTCAACAATTCTGTGTTTTTCTGTCAATATGGGGTGCTGTGTGTACATTAACGAGGAAAAAAAATTAACTTAAATGATTTTAGCAAATGGCTGCAATATAACACAGAGTGAAAAATTTAAGGGGGTCTGAATACTTTCCGTACCCACTGTATAGTCAACTATATATAGTTGAACTATACTTCAACTATATATTTGTAGAATTGGTTTCCACTACAGTAAACATATTTTAACCATGTGTAAGCAAAAATATAACCTAAGTTGCAATTAAGGCGTATTGAATGTTAAAATCTGTTTCAAATATAAAGTTAAGTGGATATCATTGCCCATTTGACTCTTAGTAATTTAATACATTTCATAATTTAAAAGTTCAGTTTAGAAGTATCGTATCGGCATCAATATCAACGATACTGGCATTTAAAAGTATCGGTATCGTATCGAAAACAAAATAACTGGTATCGCCCATCCTTCACTTATTCAAGTTGGATACATAACAAGAAAATTGCTTAAACGAAGAAAACAAATTATAAACAACATATCCAAATAATTACTTCTGTATTAAAAATGAAAATTATTCCTTTCTATTATTTATACATGGTATCACAACTAAATATTTGTGTTACATAAAGCAAAGGAAAATCATGTTGTTGTTTCATCATGTATTGGGCTGTATTATCGTTGCATTTACAACGTCTTGACCAGTAGGTTTCTTCGGAATTGTGTTCATTCATTTGTTCAATTATGCAGGGTCAGAAAGCTCTTGGATTTTATCGAAATATCTTAATTTATCTTCTGAAGATGAGCAAAGGTCTTATGGGTTTGGAACGACATGAGGGTGAGTAATTAATGACAGAATTTTCATTTTTGGGTGAACTATCCCTTTAAGTCATGTGGAATGTTACTCAAACTTTTTACTATGAAGGGCCACAAATAAAACTTGTTTGAGGACCATGGGCCAAACATAAATGTGGCATTATATCCAGCACTGCACTATATGAAATATTTATATTAAAGCCTAGCTTTTTTTTTTTTTTTTTCAAAACAAATTGTATTTATATTTTCTACATTTGAATGCAAGAATAAAAATAAATAAATAAATAAAAATGTTAACAAAAGAGGATATATAGGAAGAGTTCAAGGTCTAAGTGGGCCAACTCTGGCCTAAAGGTCCTGGTTTGGGCATCTCTGGTTTAAAGGACGTAGTAAATAATTCACATTTTTTATTCACCAATCATAATTTACTGAAGTCCTTTGTTATATTTATGGTTACATAATTGTATGTATAATTTCAATCAATGTTCTCATTTAAGCCCCATAAACATAATCCCCAAATGCTCAGCACAAACTCTTTTTCTTTACACTGTAATAGTTACTGTAATTCTTGCCAGTAATTATTACATATACATTATATACTTAAACATTATGTGTTCATCTTCACCAAAACAACAAAAATAGCAACAAAAACTGATCTCATAATCATTACTGGAAACGGATTAGGTGATTAGGTATTGGTTGCCTTGGTCATGTTGTTAGTCACACTGTTGTAGCGATCAGCACTATTGGAGCTTTTCGTAGGCGGAACAAGATTTCACTCCTTGATTTAAATCATGACAACCACACTGGCAAGGTACATGCATTTATGTCCGTTGACATCAGGTTTTAAGTGGCTTTGGGCTGAGTAACTCGGATCCACAGCAAAATATGTACTATTCCCATACAAGGCTCCTAAAAACAGTTTATACTGAATTTGATTGATACATGCCAGCAAAGCTGTGATTGAAGTCATTACTGTTGATCTGGCTGGAGCCGTGGAAGAGACGCTTTCCATTGTTTTTGTGAGTGTTTTGATCATATAGTTTTTCCAAAGCGTGCTGTTCTGTTCTCTTTCAACCAAAAGGCAAGAATAAATTTTAGTTTATATCCAGTATAACGGAAAATAGATTTGAGCTACTGCAGACAACAAGATGAAAACCTTACTTGAGTAAGTCATATTTGTACATGATGCCATTCTAATCGATGTCTTAATTATAAAATAATCTCACTTTACAATTCTACTCTGTTCAGTGCAATCCTCAGGTTCCCACTTATGGCCACTTTGAGAACTAAATGAGCCTCATATTCATCATTATTAATCTTGATTCTCACTGAAGGCTTTGTTCTGATACGCCTGTTCCAAGTGATAATTGGTCAACATATCAAAGTTTATGACGCTGTGTCCATTCTCTTGATATTGCCACTTAATCACACTGCTAATTATAAATGCCTCACTTCTTCGGATTTGGTTCTTTCTACCTTGCGGATCATGTCTCGGATACGAATGTCTGCAGTATGAATGTCTCTTGTCAGGCCCTCCAGTGTGATGACAGAGTCTTGGCCTTTCTTCTCAAGCCGGACACTGACTGTGAGCTCTCTCTGCATGGCGTTCAACGTTTCTACATCCTCCCTGGCGAAATGAGCAATGGCTGGATCATGGATTGGGATGATCACATGCTCCTGTAATATCAAACTGTTGATCATGTCCTTGGCTTCACTCAGGTCCTTTGGTGTCTCTCCACACAGTTGAAACACAACTGGCTCAATTTCCTCACCTACCATTACAAACTCTTCATTTGTAGGAGATTCTGAACTTTCTTCTTTTTTACAGGAACATGTTTGATGGGAAGAAACAGAGGGATCAATTGTGGTATTTGAAAAAAAAATGGATGGAATTATCATACTTTTTTTAAATTCTTTACTGATCTTTAGAAAGAAAAGAGGGATCAATTATTGTTTATTAAACTTATTCAGATAAATAGATGAAAATAGCATTTATATTTCTTCACTGACCTTTAATTTTGGTAAGCACACTTTGATCCTCTTCTACTTTCTCACCAGATCTTCTGACCATGCTTTGGTGAAAGTCTGCCACCAAGTTCAACTGGAACATAAGAAACTTCACAAATTTTACATGCACTGGTTTCTTTTTCTTTGCAAAGTCAACAGCTGCATCAACCATTGCATCTGCAACATCAGCTGGATTTGCACCTCCCTGACCTAAAGGGTTAGAGACAGAGGAAAAGAATAGTGAACAATTCACACAATATGTCATTAAAAATGTTTGCTGTGCTGACAATCAATAAAAAAATAATAATAATAATAATTAATCGCACATTTTCTGAATTATTCACTATTAATCGCAAATTAATATATTCATATATAATCACATTGAATCTCCAAATTAATGTAAAAACAATAAAGATTTTAATTTAAGTGAACTTAAAACAATCTTCACATAAACTCTATAGGCCTATGCTTAAATTATAATTGAATGTAGATTAATCTTCATTCAAGCTACAAAAGTTAATCAGAAAGGAGAGCACTGAGTAATTTATCTTTTTCTTTTGTTCTTTGATTTACATCAATGACAGACTGCAGCAGGTTTCACTTTGAAAGCAGTGTTGTCTCTTTAAAACCTGATGCACATGACTGACACATCCGATTTTCTCCCAGTCCTTTACGGTCATTTAGGACTTTTTAACTCATTTAAGACTGTTTACGAGGTCACTCGCCAAAAACAGGCATTTTTATATAATTTTGTGTGTTTTTGTTAGTTGAAGTGCGAAAAATAACTCACTGCACTACTAGCACGCTGTCTGAAGCAGCTTTCTGTGCGCCTGATTCCTGTGCTCACAAAGAGCAGCACAGAAACAGCGCGCCAGTACCGAATTAAAGGGGTCATGAACTGAGAAATCAAAATTCCCTTCATCTTTTGACATATAAGAGGTCATTGTACTATAAAAACATTGTGTAAGTTTCAGAACTCAAAACTTTCTCTTTAGTCTAAAAACAGCTTATATTGAAGCCAATCTGCCAAAACGACAGCTTGTGGACTGTGCCGCTCTTTGACGTAAGAGCGGGTAAACCCCGCCTCCGCAGAAGAAGATCAGCACCTGCTTCTACATCACTGCCTGTTTAGCTCCGCCCACTGATTCGCACACAGTGTAAATAACGAGAGAGACGAACGCAGGTCTACACAGAAACCAAACGATAAAGATGGCTCCGAAGATAACAAGACGTTGTGCAGTGCCAAATTGTAGACAAACACAGTCTATGCATAACCTTCCATCGGATCCCAACACACTGCCTGTTTAGCTCCGCCTACTGATTCATGCATGTTTTGTAAATAACAAGAAAGGCAAACGGAGGTCTACACAGAAACCAAACGATAAAGATGCTCCGAAGACAACAAGACGCTGTGCAGTTCCAAGTTGTAAAAACATAGTCTTTGCATAACCTTCCATCCGATCCCAACATTAGGAAAGAGTGGATTAGCTTTATTTTTAATGAAGTTCTAGACCACGTCAGTAAAAGATTGGTCGTTTGCTCACTTCATTTCACCACAGATTAGTTTACAAACAAGGTACAATTCGACGCCGGATTTTCTGAAAGACTGAAATTAAAATACGATTCTGTGCCGACTATATTGGATCTGACGTAATGTCGCACCACACGAGTGTGAGTAACTGTTTTTATTACGTGATTGTCTGTTATTACAGATCGTTTGATATGAACTGAGTATTTATGCGTTTTTGACCTAAATCACAGCAGTGTCCATCTGTGAAGGATGTAGCTGTCAAACATACACAACTGTTAGCCAATCATAGCGGTGGGCGTTTACAGTGCTTCCGTGTCTACAGTCCACCACGCCTATTCAAACAGAGCGTTCTGATGAGGGAGGTCAAACAGGACAGAAAATAGCCTATTACTGCTAATATATTATGTTTTTTGATGTAAAAATCTTGATAACATTATAAGTGGACCTCAGAGAACAGTACAAGATAATAAAAAAAAAAGGCAGTTCATGACCCCTTTAAGCTCTCTTTTGCATCTTATCGTGCTTGATAGCATGATCATATAGTTTACTGTAATACTAGCCAAAGAATGCCAGGAAAAAAAAAATATGCAGTGTTAATTGTGTTAAATAGTTTTAATGCATTAAACTGAAATTAAAAAATAAATAATGAATTAATTTTGACAGTCCTACTTTTAATTAATTATACAATAAGTAACTAAACAAAACTCATTGCATGTAAAAAATAATATCACACAAAGTGAATAAAAACCAGAGGCTACAAGACTCTCACAACTAAAGTGTCTTACCTGTGCCAAGAGCTGGGAAGGCAACAGAAGTAATCTGGCGTGACTCACATAACTTCAGAACAGACAAAACAACATCCTTAATGCCAGATGGACTATTGCGTCCAATAATATGGATGATGTTTCCACATGGAAGCCGCCCGGCTGAGGTCACAATCTCTGTTTGCTGCATGTTTGATGACCCCACTATTGAAACATGTACACTACGTTTACCAAAGCATCTAAAAGTCATTAGATTTCTCTTTAAGTATATGGCAAAAATGAATGTATTCAAAAAAGTAAAGTTCATCAACAAGAAGAAAGAATCATTTAAAAAGAATACAAACCAATCTGTGAACATTCTCGTTCCACTTGTACTCCAGCAGCATCTAAAATGGCCTTGGATACTCCTAGATTACAAAGAGAAATTGTATAATTCTCTTAGAATGCGACATAAATTATAAATGATTCACTGAAACAGGTAAAACAGTGGGTGTGAAGTTGGATTAACCTGCTTTCAGAGAAAATGTCTGATTTGAGGAGTTCACAATGGCATCAGTTTTTTCTTTAGTAATGTCTCCTGATGAAACCTCCAGAATCACTTGACCCAGCTGCATAGTGTGCACCCCGAGAGAGGGAGAGGAGACTTTGCCAACAAGCTCTAAAGAAAAACATAAAGATGCATGGAAAATCTCAATCTTGTCACTATCCTAAATATATCCTGTGACAATTTGATAATTTTGTTAATAGAATAAATATTCTAACAAAATGTACTTCAAAAATAAATGTGATGGACATCAGATAAGAAAGAGTTACCAGATTTCTGAGCTGATTTGCTAGAAATATTAGGCAGGGCATATTGATGTGCTTCTTTTGTAACGGGACCCTGAATCCCATGTCTAAAGAAGCTGGTAAAGCACTAATAGGTAAAGCACAGAAATATACAAGCTAACATGAACAAAAGTTTATAGTTTAAACAATAAACGTACATACTGTATATTAGTCATACTGTTTGAGTTTTTATGGTTCTTGAATCAAGTTTTCACACTCACCTCTATACTCTCCTTGTCAGAAGGGTGCACAATCACAGTTACCTTTCGAAGGTTTGTAGGCTTAAATTTCTGGACTTCTGTCAGCATGATTCTGGCCACCAGATCTTTAGGAAAGCCAAGATTCCCAGTCCCGATAGCTGGGAAGACGACTGAAGCCTTTCTCCAGCTTTCTGCTTTATTCAGGCAATCTCTAATGATCTGAATTAGTACCTTTTAAAATGTAAATAAATATATCTATTTTAATCTTTAAAGAAAGTACCATTTAAATAAATAAATTAAGCCTACATATGCGATAACATTTAGTCCTAAAAACAGCCAGCTGTAACACAGTTAATGATGATTTTGTTAAAATTCAATTACAAAATAGTTTTTCTCACCTTATCTTCTGAGCCCTGTCTCCAAAATGGGCAAACTACATGGAAGACTTTTTGACATTTCAATTCATAACCATCTGTCATGAGTATTTCACCATAATTCACACCGTTTGAGCGAGCAGCTGTGTTGATTTCTGACTGGAGCTGATAACCAGCAGTCTGAAGGAGTGCTTTGGAAACGCCACCTTTTCTGAGGTCCAAGTCCTCCGATATAGTGTTTACAATGATATTAGCCTGCAGGAGAATAAAATCAGACACTTCTTTTATAGGAATTGGTCATCCTTTGATTATCATATTTCACTCTGACCTATAATGTTATATAAGCCTTTTTTCAGAGACTGTATCTTTAAAGGGACAGTTCAATTAAAAATTTTAATTCTGTTATGGAATGACTTGAGGGTGAGTAATAGACAGACTTTTGATTTTTGGATAAACTATCCCTTTAAGTATATTTTATTTTACTGTATTTTTGTGCCATTACTATTATTCACTTACATATGCATCCTGGATGTTCCCTTTGATCAGAATTATTTTTAGTCCCTCTTGTGTAGTTTTGGTCTCAAGAACACTTAACCCTTCAGATTTCTCTGATCTTGCTTTTGAGTACGGTTGTCCTTCAAAATCTCCACGGCTTTTGGAACCTTCAAACTGTTGGTTTTTTTGGCTATAGTTTCCACGACCACGGCCACGACCACGGCCACGACAACGGCCACG
Organism: Sinocyclocheilus anshuiensis; assembly: GCF_001515605.1. Classification (NCBI taxonomy): domain Eukaryota; kingdom Metazoa; phylum Chordata; class Actinopteri; order Cypriniformes; family Cyprinidae; genus Sinocyclocheilus; species Sinocyclocheilus anshuiensis. Next base: position 6,946 of record NW_015536497.1, on the reverse strand, counting down.
ATACCCTTGTCCATAGTTACTATACCCATGGGGTTTGGCTTTATGAGGGAAAGTCATTTTGGGGTTATAAGCAGCAAACTCCTTTCTGACAGCTTGAGTCATGGCATTCACAGTGCTGCCATTATTGTCAACCAAGTGAATTTCAGTTAAGGTGCTATTAGAGGCTCTGTGGTTTCGATCTTCAATGTACTCATGCACCTCCTTGGCGATTGATTCAGTGCAAAGGTTGAGAGGACAACCAAATATCCCTGAGCTAATAACTGGAATTGCAATGGAGGAGCAGTTTCTGCTTGACGCCTGATTCAGACTTTCCCTCACAGCACGTCTCAGGCGTTGAATAGTGGTATGTCTGTCTGAATCACTGAAACGAGGTCCAACAGCGTGCACTACATATTTACAGGGAAGACGACCAGCAGCAGTGATGATGGCATCTCCAGGCTTCAGAGGTCCATTTGCTTTTGTGTGTAAGTCACAGTTTTGCTGCAGACTTGGTCCAGCAGCTTGCAGAAGTGCTAAAGCTAAACCACCGATGTGCTTCAGATCTTCATTAGCAGCATTGACCACAGCATCAACATGGAGCTTGCAAATGTCTGCCTTCCTGACAGTAACTGTTACTCCACCTGGCATTCGAACCTCACAAGAGACCTGGCCAATATCTTCAAAACTACCTTCAGAAAATTCATCTTCCTCTTCATCCAGCATGTCATCTTCCTGAAGAACCACAACAAATCTTTTTTCCTTTAACAGCATTAAAAACATAATTTTACCTTGCTCCATGAAGTACTTCTTTACTCCTGCCTTTTTAATGATTAGTGTGTCTGTGTAGAGACCATCTGCCAACCTTTCAAATAAAGTCAAAGCTGGTTGGACAAATGTACGCTTTCCAGACAGTTTAATCCAGGGTCTCTTTGGATCAAAACTCACTTTCACCTCATCAGACTTGATAAAATGCTGCCAGTCTTGTGATTTTCTGTATTTTATGAATTCAACCGCGGCATGTGATTTGACACAAACAGTTTCTTCAATGCTTGTGTGTTTCTCAATGAATCGTCCTAAGTCCTGACTGACTTCCATCACTGGTTCTCTGAATCCAGTCACTATAACTTTGTCTCTCTTTTTAGAGAGGTTTATAAACACAGATCTCTTTTTGAAAGTACTGAATGAATTTTCCAGTTGTCTTTTGAGATCATGCCACTCTGGCATTTGAAGGACACCCAGATCTCCTATAATGAGGTCTTTGGTTGTGAGAACTGTATTCACCCTCTTCTCTGCCTCATTAAGTGCTCTTTCTGTGCTTCCAATCACAACAACATCTCCATTTTCGATTGTGTAGACAGCAGTTATTCCATGAGATATGAAGAGATCTGTGCACATTTCATCACAATCCACTGATCTCAGAAACTCCAGGACTGAACGGTCAATCTGTAAGGGCTTCTGTTTCATACTTACTTTCCACCCTCTCCTCTGCCTCAGCAAGTGCTTTTTCTGTGCTTCCAATCACAACAACATCTCCATTTTCGATTGTGTAGACAGCAGTTATTCCATGAGATATGAAGAGATCTGTGCACATTTCATCACAATCCACTGATCTCAGAAACTCCAGGACTGAACGGTCAATCTGTAAGGGCTTCTGTTTCATACTTACTTTCTTCTCAAGGACCCAATTTTTGATGGCAAGAATTTCTGTATGAAGACCTGATAAAACTAATCTTTTATTTTTTTTGTTGTAGTCAACCAGCAGATGTGGGGAAACAGCTGTAGCACTTTTCAGGCCATCTCGTTCAAGCAGAGAGTACACGGCAGGAGAAATCTCCAAATATTCAGTCACACTCTTCTTTTCTCTCTCTATTTCATTTGTTGCTCTCGATAAAATTTTCTCCATGATGGGTTTCAATCCAATTACTTCATGGGTCATTCCTGCCAATGTCATCACCCCTTTAGAGGCATCCAAATCTGTAAAAACCTGATCTTTCACTACTTTCCTAATATCACTTTTCACATTAACCCACAAGGCGTGTGACACCGGCCACTCAGATGTTGTGTAATTTGAGATGATTTTCTTGAAGGCATCAATGGTATTCTTACTCCAGCCATCAATAAGTTGTCTGGTAACTCCTTTCTGTTTCAGTAATGCTGGATGAGGACTGAGCAAAACTTCAGGTTTGTCCATGTTTATTTGGCAGAAGTGTGAGCTCATCTGGTCTTTAATAGAGGAAATCTGCCCTTTCTTGAGGATGAACTCCCTGATGGCAGGATGTACACTGACTGTAATGTGTTCCGGCAGCTTCAAATGGGGTCTTTTGCCACCATATAAGATCGTATCAAGTGATTTGAAGTAGGGATACATCTTGACTGGAACACCACAGATGTTATTCTCTCGCTTCAAAACTCTCTCTTTGGCTGAAAAACAATAAAAGTTAGTGGTGCAATGAATGAATACATTGGTGTTGACAAAATGAGGCAAGTGTTAGCAAATCTGGAACTGTAATAGCAAAGACTACCAGCAATTGCACATGTATTTACCTTCTTCCTCCTTAAAGATAATAATGGCTGCTTGTTCTGATGGAATTTTGATAATTTCCTCTACTGGACCGCCCCATTTCTCAAAATACAGTTCCAGCAGCATCTTGTTGTTGTTGGCCTCAGCTGGAAGATTCTCCACTCGCACACTTGTGCTTCTCTCCAGTGCACGGGCCCTCAGATTATTCTTCTTGAACTTGTCATGTGTCCTGCTGTCCTCAAGGAATTTTTCTGCAGCTGTAAGAAATTATTATTTTTTAAATGTGCCAGACACATTTAATAAAACATAAAAAACATTAAGTTGTCAAATTATCAAAAATAAAATGTTCAGTTACACAAACTCTTTCCCGTCCAAAAAAAGACCACCATGTAAAGTGTCATGTAATCAAGATTAAGCTAAATGAACTTTTAATTTGTAAAACATGTTTAAATTATGATAAAACATACAAATGAATTTATATTGTACAGTAAAACTTACCACTGGGATTTTTAAAAGTCACAACTGCTTTTCTTAATTCTGGTATTAATTCTACGCTAAAGTCATTTTCAGAAAGACTGCTGATGTTCTCCACCAAAAAACTTAAAACATCTTGTTTAATATCATCTGGAAGGTTCTCCAGGACCACAGCACTTGACTCTTGAGGCTTCTTTACATTCAGATCAGTCTGCGGGGCACTTTGTTCTTTAGACATAATAAAAGTGACACATATTTATCAAATTCCAATACAAATTATTTGTTGCAAAGCCACCTAGCAGTGACAGCTAGCTAACAAACATAACAACAAAATAAATAAATGTACCAATTAACTACCTAACTGATATCTTTACTGTTTAAAATTAATGTTAATAAGTACATCCACAAAAGCTTAACCAATAAAAGACCGCATGTATGTAATTAGCCAGAGACCAAAGTTCAGATGATTTACTTACTTGGTTCCTGATATCCACACCCCTGGTCCATCTGAAACCACACAAGCATAAAGTATTTACAGTTATATACATGGAGAACTAATGAAGAGGGGTTAGTTATTCAGTCTTTCCGGCCATTTTCAACAATTTGGAGAAATGACAACCATCTTCTTAGAAAAACTATATGTATCGATGTCTTAACCATAAAACCGTAAAAAAAAAATTACAAAAATAAAACACTAACTCTTTGTCCAGCGCTGTCTGTCTGTTCCTCTGCATCGCTGGGTTTGTACACTTTCAACTTGATTTGCTGATTGTCAATTGTAATCAAGTGTTCTGCCTTTGAGAGCACGCCATCTCGAACTTAAACACAAACAATCAGACTTAGTCAGATCACAATACTTTAAAACAAAGAACAGCACAAAACAACACCGTAAGTTATATATAATTGTACGTGATTAGCGAATGTGACTATAATGACTAATGATGATGTGACGTACAAGCTCATAACTCTTCCGGTAGGACGTCCTAGGCTATATGTTCGGAAATGTTTGTCCATACTACATGTATTGCTTTATTAATTATTTGCTGAGTCAGCGTGCGTCAATTTTTTAGTCTGATATGTTAATAAGTATTCACTTCTTTACTTTTATTTAAATGACAGAGGAGGCTAGACTACGCTTTGTATTTGAACCTGAAAGTGTCTCGACAGCTTGATTATACATTACTGAATAAAATATACATTAATCGATAATTAAATAAAAACGTGTTTTTCTGTTAACATACAATTATTTTGTGTTCAGCACTTACTGTCAGACGATTTGAACAGAATCGTAGCAGAGTTGCTCTTGTCATCATATTTCACGGCGCAGTCTCCTCCTTGAGATTTCTTCTTACTCTGGAAGTAAATCTGAAGTTTATTTTTCACACTTTTAGCTTGTTCAGACTCCCAGTTTCCCTCTACAATGATGGGATACGGATATTCGTCCATCGTGATCCTTGTGGTCAACAAGGAAATGAATTGAGTCGGTGTATAAAGTTGATCACGCCCTCCTGCTTATTTTTCACTTTCGTTTCTTCGTCAGAGCACGAAAACTGTGAGTGTGGCCAATTCAGCACAGGGACAATAGAAGCTGCGATTGTATAAACGCTGACACCAAAACAGCTAATAAACGCAGCAGGCCTATGACAGAAGAGTTATTGACATTTTAACACTAAACTTTTACGTTTGACTCTGATAAACAAGCTGCCTTCAAATGAACCTAATATCTAATAGAAAATGAAATGAAAATAAATAAATAAAAAGACACTTAAATACACAAGAAACAGTGGCTAGTCTGCCCTTTAGCGAAAGTACACTGCAGTAAATCACATCTCAGCGCTCGATCCCCAAACCAAACTCAGAATGCAGAGAGAATACGGTTAAAGCTCACAGCCGCCATATCAGTACCGCAACAAATATTCTCCTGCCCCACTTCCCAGACAGCGAGTGGAAACGCTGTTAATAAATCACTCTGAATAGAAAGGTAAAAAAGGCTGCACGTCAAGCACATCTTCAGAGACACCCTTTCTATGTGTCGCCATAACAGCTATTTGTGCTTTCTCATAAAACAAGCTACCCACACATTACTGGCCAGTCTCGTCCCACAGTTATACATGGTATCAAAACGAAAATGTTGTGTTACATAAAGCAATGTACACTTGGTGTATGAAAGATCATCATTATGTCATTATTGGGCTCAATGGGCTGTATTCTGGCTGTATTTACAGCGTCTTGACCAGTAGGTGTCTCCAGTGTTTTGAGTGCTTTTTTTTTTTGGCAAAGCAATGCACCAGCTCCAGCTGCTAAAATATACACCCATCCGCAGCTGAATTCATTTTCCAGTTGTTTTTTGAGATCCAGCCACTCTGGCATTTGAAGGACACCCTGATCTTTTACAGTGAGGTTTTTGGTTGTAAGAACTGTATGCACCCTCTTCTCTGCCTCAGCAAGTGCTCTTTCTGTGCTTCCAATCACAACATCATCTCCATTTTCGATTGTGTAGACAGCAGTTATTCCATGAGACATTTCATCACAATCCACTGATCACAGAAACTCCAGAATTGAACAGTCAATCTGTTAGTGCATCCGTTTCATATTTATTTGCTTCTCAAGGACTCAATTTTTGAAGGCAAGTGTTTCTACACGAAGACCTGATAAAATTAGTATGTTAATTTTTTTTTTTTTTGTAGTCAATGTGCAGGTGTGGAGAAACAGCTGAAACATTTTTCAGGCCATCTTGTTCAAGCAAAGAATACACGGCAGGAGAAATATATTTTCTCTCTCCATTTGATTTGTTGCTTTCTTTAAAATTATCTCCATGATGGGTTTCAGACTAATTATCTCATGGGTCACTCCTGCCAATGTCAGCACCCCTTTAGAGGCACCATATATGTTAAAACTTGATATTTTACTACTTTCTTAATGTCACTCTCCACATTAAACCACAAGGGGTGTGATACCAGCCACTCATACAGGACCGTATCCAGTAATTTAAAGTAGGGATGTATGTATCTTGACTGGAATGCACAGAATTTATACTTTTGCCTCAAAACTCTCTTGAGAATGAGAGTTGAAGGTGCAGTGAGTACATTTATTGATATCAATAAAATTAGGTGAAAAAGTACTACAACTGAATCTAGAACTGTACTAGCAAAAGTACATGCACAGTATTTATGTACAGTCTAAGATCTTAGAGATCAAGGATCTGGGCTTTATACTGGACTGCGACCTAAAGCTGAATAAACAAATTAATTCTACTGTGAGTACCAGCTTCTACCATCTGCGAAGACTAGCAAAAGTTAAACCCTTCCTAAGCAGGAAGAGTTTTGAGATTGTAATTCATTCTTTCATTTCTTTGCGACTTGACTATTGTAACTTGCTATCCCTGCAAACATGTCATTGCGGGGCCCATGCTGGGTTTTTGTGGGCACAGTGGGCTAGGGCCAGCCCACACCAAACCTAAACAGGCTCGGTGCGGGCTTGCCCAGGCGAGGCCCACAGTTTTGGGCTCACCGCAGGCTCTCTGTGAGCAGCCCACACTATGGGACTGCCCACATTAATCCTATGATGGCCTGAGTTAGCAATAGCAAACAGCAGTAGCCAGCATGGCTCACCTGCTGAACACATTGTGCTGTGTCCTGATTGGGAAATTTGTCATTTCAAGCCCAGTCTAAAGGAGTACATTAAAAGTGTACATTGCTGATGTTTTTTTGGAGAGATGGTACATGTATGTATGGCCTATGTTTGGATTGATGCTAAGAGTTAAAGACAGTGTATTTGTATGCATTTTAGAAGGACTATTTGTTGGTGAGGACTAGGGGTTGAATGACTTCTGATTTTTTGAAGTCGACTTTTATGTGATGAAAGTCGAGTCAAAGTCGAGTCGAAGTCGACTAGTCGTTGACGACGTCATTAATGAACAAATAAGTCGAGCTGTGACAAACACCTTGTGCACAGCTATGGCACATGACACAG
>NW_015536496.1:1043903-1056778 GCF_001515605.1 Sinocyclocheilus anshuiensis | reverse complement strand
CGTGTCTGAAAGCACTAGTGGAAGACGAATGGACCTGCGCAGTCACGAGGAATCCCCTTTGTGAAGTATCTGTACAGGCTGATAGTACTGCATCACACATTGCTGGCAAGGGAGTCACATTTAATCTGTAAAAACGAGAAAACGTGCAAGCTGAACTCCGTAGCTGCAGCACAAATCTCAGAGAGCAACACTCCCTTTAACGCTGCCCAAGATATCAGATAATGTATTCTAACTACTTTTGAATTACTTTTAGATTACTTTTGACCTTTCTTTAAATGGGATTGTTGTTTATTAAATAAATAAATAAATAAAATAATAATAATAATAAAATATGTAAATTTTTTTGTTGTCAACATCATCAAATGCATTAAACGTTAGATTACACCAGGGTTTACACCCAAACTTGAAATTTATTATTTGTTTACCTGCATGATAAAATAACCATTAACCAACATCAGAAAACATGCGAATGTATTGTTAAATTATAGAAATATTAACTTTAAACCTCAGGGGGACTTGTAATCCATTAAAAAGTAACTGTAATCTGATTATGGGCATTTAAAATGCAGTATAATCCAATTACAAGTACAACATTTTTGGAATCTGATTACATAATCCAACTTTTAATCAGTTACTACCCAGCACTGTCTGCCACCAAATAAAAAATAAAAAAGCAATGCAACTCTTTATCTCACAAATCTGACACCCAATTGCATGTTATAAGGTCAGAATTGCATGCTATAAACTTGCAATTGTGAGGAAAAAAAGTCAGAATTGTGAGATAAAAAGTTGCAATCACCTTTTTTTATTTTTTATTCAGTGACGGAAACAGGCTTCCTTATAAAAATACAACTTGTTAGTTCATTATAGCTGATTTCTTTAAATAATGTTGACAGATACAACTTTTGATGTTAATAATTCACTAGTAAATGTTGAAATGAACATTATAAGTAATAAATGCTTTAGTATTTTTCTTAGTTGCTGTTAACTAAAGTAATTAACTAATGTTAACAAATAGAACTTTATTGTAAAATGTTACCGATCAGGTTAATGACTTCCTGAAAATATGATACATTCTTTCTACTTTTACTTTAACTGTAATATAAAACATTTCCATGATGAGTTTTTTTAACATACAGACTTTAATGACAGTAACAAAAGATAGTAAGGATACATGCCTTAAAGCATGTACGTGAAAAACAATTGAGAAAAAGTGATTGTGTCGTGAACTGACGCATGTGATTTTCTGAGCTGTATATAATATTTGAATGGGCATGTTTGCGTCTGGCTGCGTAATGTGACCTGCTGTAACCCATCAGTGTGTATGAAGTTATTACTTAATGAGCGTCAGATCTAATCGCCTCTGAATCACTACAGACTAGATGACGATCACCGTGGTTACACGTCTGAACCACCTTCACCAGGGGAAGGAATGACAGCTGCTCCTCCCACAGACACACAGCTGATGCTCCAACACAACACGTACAATACATACAAGCACGGTTCTCCACACACTATATATATATTACATTTACATTTAATCATTTAGCAGATGCTTTTATCCAAAGTGAATTTCAAATAAGGAGAGCAATCAGACCAACAAGAGAGCAACAAGTGATGTGACAAGTCTCAGTTAGTCTAGCACAGTAAACTTTTTTATTTTTTTTAACAAATTAGAAAAAACAAATAGAATAGGTATGTGCTATATATATATATAATATTTAAAGATATATCCTGAGTTGAACACTACTTACAATTAAGGGCAAGTGAAGGTTTAAAAGCAGAAATGTGAAGCGTGAATTTCTACAGAATTTCCATATAAATGTATGTTACACTCTCAGAAAAAAAGGTACAAAAGCTGTCACTAGGGCGGTACCTTTTCAAAATGTACACTTTTGTACATTTTAGGTACTAATATGTACACTTTAGGTACTAATATATACCTTTAAGGTACCAATATGGACTCTTTAGGTACAAAGGTGCGCCTTTTGAAAAGGTACTCCCCCAGTGACAACTTTTGTTCCTTTTTTTCTGAGAGTGTATTTTGTGCTGTAAAGTTTCTAAATTGTCCTAATTTTCTAGGTGGAGGAACTTCTGGTCATGCATTACTGATGTTATTCCTGTGAATGGAGTTTTGCTCCATATAAACAGCTTTATGGAGAGTTAGGAAACTTTATTTTAAGGTGTCCTTGTTACACGTTACATGTACTTACTATTATAATAACAATTAATTATGCATAATTGCATGCAAGTAACCCTAAGCCAAACCCAAATCCTAACCCTAACCATATAGTAAGTACATGTAGTTAATTAATATTACTCAGTACTTAAATGCATAATTACACTGTAACAAGGACACCTTAAAATGAAGTGTAACCGAGTTACATCACATCCATATCCCTTCCTGGAATTCCCACACGGATATCCCATGGAAGTCGAAAATGTGGATATATAATTGCACAGGCAACTGTTTTTTATTTATTTATTTATTGTGTTTTTCCAATCATATTAACAAAAAATGTTGTTTTTTCTACCCTGTTTAAATGTCCCACATGTACATCTGTGGCCATTATGATGCATCTCACTGTCATTTCAGCATCTTGTGGCAAAAGTAGCAGTGCTGTTATTGTTAAAACTACAGTTAAAATGGTTAAAAATTGATTTTGTCAATTGAAATAAAGCTGCAATGAATTAAAATATAAATATTAGTTGGAAAACTGGAACTTAAACGAACATTATAAATGTTGCCTGCATAAATGTGTTTAAGTTGAGGTACAAAAATAATTACTAAAACTGAAATAAAAATAAAGATATGAATCAAAAAAATGAAAAACTAATAAAATGACAAAAACACAACATTATTAAAAAAAAAAATAAAAAAAAGTATGTAACAATAAAAAAACTATATAATACTATAAAGACTGATCAGTGTTGTTTTTAAGATGCCTTATCAAATTAAAAATAGTTCTGAAAACAATGGACCAATCAGATGAATCTTTGGCAAGTATATTTATATATGAAGTGTTAGTAACTGTATGGGATTTAACGCGCCAATAAACGTGTACATTTTCAATGTGTATTTTGACAAAATGTTTATTTTAGCTTTTAGTACTACACTATTTAGTACTTTACTAGCTTTTCTAGGCGCCTGTAATGTTTCTGTTGGCCTGTATTATGCTCTTCAGTCCATACAATTTCTCATTACATCATTTCTTCTTTTCACTGCTTTTTCAGTTCGTCTTTTACACAAGTCACTATAGCTCAGCATCAGACGGTTCTTCTTTTCATTCTGTGCGTCTGTCGTTCCTTTACAGAAAGAGTGCAGTCATCCTGCATTAGGCCTGTCGTTCCCGAGAGGAAAGCGGGAGCGCTGCGAGCTTTTAAAGACCTTTATCTCTCTCTCTTTTTCTCTCTCGCACTCTTTTATTATCAGTGTGGAGTTTTACAGGGTTGACAGCTCTTAAAGTGTGTGTGTGTGTGTGTGTGACAGTGAGAGTGTTGTACAAGGTCAAGGACTGGGCGATTCTTGGATTTCAGGCTGCACGAGGACGGGACGGTCCGCCGTCAGAGGTCACGCTCTGTGTAAGGAGACCTCACCTTTCCTTTTTCTTTTAGCATTAATGACTGGAATGACCTCCTGACCTTTGCCTGAATGGAATGAGTGTCTGTTTCAGGAGCCAAGCGATTGAGCAGAAATGCCGGGGCTTGTGGGATTACTTCTGGGAGAGAGAAACTTTAATTAACAAATCCAATTTGGACGTAATTAATGTTTATTTGGAAAAAGAACAGGACACAGAGACAGTGTACTCTATCAGATGGTAATACCATGGTGCTTATGAAATATCATAGTACTGATTACTATATGTCATGTTATTTACATGATACTCAAAGGTACTTTGAGAAATGCCATATTTACAAATGAGAAATCATAAGAAATTAATACTAATTTACTACTACTAATAATAAAAATAATAATTAATATTCTTTTAAATAAAAATAAATTACATTTTTTTCAGCAAGGATGCATTAAATTTATTGAAAGTGACATTTAAGACATTTATGATGTTACGAAAGATTCCTATTTGGAATAAATGCTGTTCTTTTGAACTTTCTGTTCATCAAACAATCCTAAAATACGGTTTCCACAAAATGGGGAAAAATGGAAAATATGAAGCAGCACAACTGTTTTCAACTGATAATAATAAAAATGTTTCTTGAGCAGCAAATCAGCATATTAGCATGATTTCTGAAGATCATGTGACACTGAAGACTGGAGTAATGATGCTGAAAATACAGCTTTGATCACAGGAATAAATTACATTTTATAATATATTTAAATAGAAAACAGTTCTTTTGAATGGTAATAATAGTTCACAATTTTACTGTTTGTACTGTATTTTTAAACAAAAATGCATTTCATCATGGTGAGCAAAGAGACTCTCAAAAACATCTTTCCGACCCCAAACTTCTGAACTGCATGTGTATATTTATTATCATATATAGATTTTTATATATCAGAATAGTCCGTCTGTCTGCTATAATCAATCTATGCTTAATTTAGCAATTATGACTAGATGACTGCAAATTATTCTGCTTACTTCACAGCTACTTACAAAACTAATTTGCTTTACATTAAATATTAACCTGAAATAATTTTATTAGAGATTGTGGAGTGATATGAAAAACATGAAACAGACATAAAATCATAATTTTGTAACGATAATCATATTTTTGTATAGAACAAACACACACACTTGTCCTCTCCCTCACACACACACACACGTGGAGGTATCTGGCCTCAGAGGTGTTTTTCCATCTCTCTCTTAATGAAACTGCTGCTCCTCTGATCATCTCCTCTGTTTCACCCCTCTCTCACTTTCAGTGGGCGACCACGGCGACGGCATCCCTTTCTCAGCCTCCTCATCACCACTACGACCCACTCAGCCCGTAAACCAAACCCCCAGAACCCACATCAAATATTAACCACCCCATTAATGAGTTTTCCATCGCTCACACACACACACACACACACACACACACACACACACACACACACACACACACAATTAACGGAAAGCACTTACCATGTATCACTACTTAAATTCACAGCTACCACGAGTGACCTCTGAGAGAAAGACAGACAGACACATGTAGAGAAGACAGTCTCAACTCCTTGAAGAAAAGCGGCACGTCTCGACAGTGTGTCATACACGACATGCATGTTTACAGTCTGCAAAAAAAGGATGCTGCATTAATATTCAATGTGTGTGTGTTGGGGGGACGGGGGATGTGGGTGTGTTAATATTTCATGTCATTATCAAGTTACTCGTGAATGTGGCTGTTCTGACCTAAAGTTTCTGTGTGAAACTAGTGCTCGTTTCACTCTCTGCGCCCCCTGCACCACTGAGCTCCAGTGGACCGTAATTGGGGGCTTGTCTGGGATTTGATCTCTGGACCTCTACATCCGAATCAAGACTCATATGGTAATGGAAGGAAAAATCACATGCAGTTTCTCCATTGAGACACATTCTCAAACTACTTAGCAATGTATACACTACTGTTCAACATTTTTAGGTCGTACTATTTTTAAATGTTTTTGAAAGAATGATATGCTCAACAATTTTTTTTTTTTACCCAAAAATTCAGTAAATATTGTGAAATATTTTTACAGTTTCAAATAACTATTTTATATTTGAATGTATTTTAAAATGTTTTTTTTTTCTTGTGATCAAAGCTGTATTTTCAGCATCATTACTCCAGTCTTCAGTGTCACATGATCTTCAGAAATCATTCCAATATGCTGATTTGCTGCTCAAGAAACATTTCTGATTATTATCAATGTTGAAAACAGTTGTGCTGCTTTATATTTTTGTGGAAACTGTGATACATTTTGTTTTTCAGGATTCTTTAATGAATAAAAATGTCAAGAGAACAGCACTTATATAAAATAATTTTTTTGTAAAATTATAAATGTCTTTACTGTCACTTTTGATCCATTGCTTTCTTGCTTCCTTCCTTGAATAAAAGTGTCAATTTCTTGGAAAAAAAACAACATTTCTGACTCTTAACAGTAGCGTATATATTTGAATCAGGGTTATTATAGTTAACTAAAACTAAAGTTAAACTATTAAAAAAGTAATAATACACTTTAACTGAAATAAAATAAAAAAACATATTTTTATTTCATTTGGTTTAACTTGATGTACTAGAATAACTAAAACCAAAACTGAAATAAAAATGAATAAAAAATGTGTATATATATATATACATATATATATATATATATATATATATAAATATAATACAAAAACACACTAATAAAATGTTAACAATAATTAAAATGAAAACTGAAATTATGAAAATGAAAAAGAAAAAGAAAACATTATAAGAAATTAATAAAAACTTTTGTAGTATCTCAATAATACTAAAATATTTAAATATTTTGCAATAAACCTAAAACATACAATCAATGACATCAATATTTTGATACAATTAGCAACATCAATATTTTTATATTCTACTACATTTTTTTTATTCATCATTGTTCATAATGGTTTGTTTGTGGGATATGCAGTTCATAAGTTTATAATTTAACATGTTGATGCTTTTACTGGAAAAGTGGGCAATCACTGATTTATTACAAGTTTTTCCTTTAAAAATGGTAAAGTGACATAAAATTACTTCTTTTTGCACATTTTCGTTTCCAAACTGTATGTTACTTAGGCAAACCATTATGGACTTGCTGACTTTCTTTAAAAAAAGAAAGAAAAAAGTTTAACTTGGCCTCTATAACAAGATGAATAGTTTTATGTTGCTGTTTTGGAGCTTGACCGTGACTTTTAGTGTATAATAAAGAGCAGCATGAACATTCTTTAAAACATCTTGTTTTATGTTCCACAGATAAAACAAGAAAGTAATGGGTTTGGCATGACATGAGGGTGAGTAAATGATGACAGAACCTCATTTTCAGGTAAACGTTCCCTTTAACGTCAACATTGTGAACTTTCAGTGCTGAGATTTGAAAGGTTTGGGATGAAGGTGTACTGCTTTAATAATGCAATTACAGTCTAAATATATCACTCAAATACACAGAAACATGCATACGTATAGCCTGAGCTGGTGTAGTGTAATATCTGTCCAGTTAAGAAATCAGTTAAAGCTATTAGTGTATCACGCTTACAATGTCTGATTCGCTGACTTCATGAAAAGAGATGGGAGAGCGAGCGAGGGAATGTGTCGTCTTGTATTTGCATGCTGGAACAGCAGATGAAAGACAATTAAGTCTTTAGTCATCTAATTACATGCTTTCTCTCTCTCTCTTTCTCTCTCTCTTGTGCCATCTCTCCCACTCATAACCATTTCTATTTCCAGAATTGATGTGTTATCAAGTTCCATGCACGAAATATTGTGTTTTAACAGGTTTTATACAGAAGGGTTTAGCTGTGATGTGATATAAGCTGAGCTGTGATGACTGAGAATGTGAAATTAGTTTTATGGGTCAATACAGTCAACAAATTAACCCTTTCTTGCCGGTTGCTGGTCTTATTGTGCACAATTACATGCGGCATGTTATTCTGAAGCACAAAATGATTATCTTTGTACTTGAATTTTTTTTTTGTCTATTAGATCCCTTTTATGTTTCAGCTCCAAATCACACAGTCCTGAACTACATTTTTTCTCATGCATATCTTTTCACTTGTAAATCCCTTTCAAATGAGTTGCGGGTGCTTTCATGTTGACTTTAAAGATTTGCTGAATGTAATTCGGTGCCCAGAAATTTCCACTTTTCATACCATGCATGTAATGGTGACCACGATTTTAACAATTATTTAGACTTTATTGCATGTACACTATCTTTCAAAAGTTTGGGGTTGTAAGATATTTTGAAAGAAGTCTACAGTAAAAGCAGTAATATTGTATATTATTTTTCCATTTTAAATTAGCTATTTTCTATGTGAATCTATTGTAAAATATAATTTATTCCTGTGATCAAAGCTGTATTTTCAGCATCATTACTCCAGTCTTCAGTGTCACATGATCTTCAGAAATCATTCTAATATGATTATTTACTGCTTTGTAATGATCAATTATTATTGGTCCTCAATTATTAATAGTGGTCTTATTAATTTGATAAATTTAATGCATCATTACTGATTTATTTTAAATTAGCTATTTTCTATGTGAATCTGTTGTAAAATATAATTTATTCCTGTGATCAAAGCTGTATTTTCAGCATCATTACTCCAGTCTTCAGTGTCACATGATCTTCAGAAATCATTCTAATATGATTATTTGCTGCTTTGTAATGATCAATTATTATTGGTCCTCAATTATTAATAGTGGTCTTATTAATTTGATCAATTTAATGCATCATTACTGATTTACTGACTTTCTTTTTTTTTCTTATCTTACTTATTTTCTTTCTTACTTCTTTCTCTTTCTTACTTAATCCAAACTTTTGAATGGTAGTATATCACGGTTTCCACAAATATATGAGCCATCACCACTGCTTTCAACCTTAACAATAATAAGAAATGTTTTTTTTTTCTTGAGCAGCAAATCAGCATATTAGAATGATTTCTGAAGATCATGTGACACTGAAGACTGGAGTAATGATGCTGAAAAATCTTGAGTGCTAGTGTAATTCTGACTGACTCTTGTCCCTGAATGTCAGGCTGGTTGCCGTCTTGATAGGGCATGTGTGATCCAGTGTAATCAGTGGTGTAATCTAGTCCAGTCTCGTGGTGTAATCTAGTTGTGCAGCTTGAATATGTCCTTGTTTAGACATTTGAAAGCAGTAAACACAGAAGTCATGTTTATTTGATGCTGACAGTGATCTACGTGTGCTGGATTACTCACTAGTGTCTGATCACTTCTACTGATGACCTTGTGTGTTAGTGAAAGTTCGTAAAGAGATCTGTGAATAAGCGGTGTCTTTGTGCACTTTGTGCAAGTCTTTCCCAGCTAATGCAGGTGGTTAAGGTGTGGAATACAGAATAACTGCTGACGGGACAGAAACTGGAATATCGGACAGGACGGTAGGATTTATCTCTCTTTCTCCCTCTTAAATAATGCAGACTTTACTATATGATTGCCCTGTAGAGGCCTGGTGATGAATGGCTCTTGTCCGCTCTCGGGTCCTTTGCCAGTTCTGTGGTTATTTATTCCGAGAGTTTTAATAGCGTGACCTCAAAACACACACTTACCTGTATGCACACACACATGTAGTATATATATATATATACTGCTAACAAAGTGGAATTTTTCTGCTGGTTACAGGAGTCTACACTCTAAAAAATGCTGGGTTATTTCAACCCAACTTTGGGTCAAATTTGGACTAACCCAACTTTTGGGTTAAAAATTTAATGTAAAAATTTAACCCAACAGTTGGGTTAGTCCATATTTGACCCAAAGTTGGGTTGAAACAACCCAGCATTTTTTAGAGTGTATAATTAGATCAAAATCAGGACAAGGAGAAAGGCCACTCACAGAGATTTTTATTATGGAGGGACTCATACTCCTCGCAGGGGCCCGATGCTCATATATGGGCCAGAGACTTTTAAATGCATCTCTCCTCCAGTGAAAAAAGTGTTTTTTTTTTTTTCAGAGAACAATGATATTATGCAACAGATAACAGACAATAAACAATGTAAAAACAAACCCAGGAGGTATTAAAATGCACAAAAAGCTACATAATGTACATACATTGAACATCTTACAAATACTTCACTCACTTAAAAACGTATTATAAAACTTATTCATCTATTTGTGTTAAATACTGTATATGTGTGACAAAAGCAACTGACAGGTAGCCTACTAACAATAAAAAAAAACTATATGAAATTAAAAACCAGTTCAAAATATGAATAAAAACTTTCATATTTAAAATAACAAAAGCAAATAACACAATTACTAAGAATTAAACAAAAATAAAACGACAACTGAAAATATAAAAATAGCAACTAATTCAAAATATTAAAAAAAAATTTAATGCAATATAAATAATACTAAAATAACACACACACACACACACACACACATATATATATAGTCAACCTTTCCATAAAATATATTTTAAAATTAATTTCATTATTTAAGAAAAGTACACAGAATCTCTTGGATTACAATTTGCAACTACGTGGTAACTAGGATTTACACAAGCTTCAGTCTGGATCCAGAACACCTGAGAAGAGATGATGCCAACCACTCAGAGGACCTCAGATGATGCCAACCCTGAAACAACATACAGAACTACCACATTCTGCTACAAGTTTGATTGCATCATATAATAATTGCTGTTAATAGCATCGTCTGTTTGATTACGTCTTTAATTGATTTTTCCGTACATTTCTGCCATATGTGGCCTACATCAATTTGACATAGTCACCACTGACAAGCTACTGCTAAATATATTGTAGAAACTTAATTTTCTGTAAAGCTGAAAAGCGCTATACAAATAAACTTGAATTTAATTTATATCTACAATGTTTTATCTTAGTGTTCTTACTCTATATGCCCTCTAACGATTAGTGAAACAGCGACACTGTGTGTTCACAATGTGGTATTACAACTACAATGAAATGATTTGTAATATTATTATTTGAAAACTTTTCACAGTTGTTTTAATGACTTCTTCATATTTTATGAGTAATCTATATACATACAGCGAGCGAACAAACACTTACAGTATACTAAACTGTTGCCTTGGAAACCTGCTGAAATAAAATAATTTGAAGGTTTTTATATCTTATTTTATTTCACTTTATTTCAAGTAATGAAAATGTTTGTTAATAGTTTTAGTTAATGATACACCCTATACATTTTTTATGATGCCAGTATCATAATGGGATTACGACTGTTACTCTTCAAAATAAATGCAGATATAATATTAATATTTTTAATATTTCAATATTAACTGAATCTGCAAAAGAGAAACTAAAATGGTAGCAAATGGCACAAATGTGACATACTTTCCTACCATGTGTTTTGTGGTGTGAATAATTGGCTGTAGTAATATTAATATTTTAATTATTGTATGATTATTCTATTTTAATATTAATATACTTTTATAATTGATTTTAAAATGTTGGATTGCAGCTTGAAGACCAATGTAAAATCTGAGTAATCTATGTAACATTATGAGAAATAGAATCACAATATATGATTGTTTCAATGCAGCCCTAAACATTTACAATTCAATAATGTTCTTTCATTTTTTGTCTTACTCAGGACTTCTGAAGTATGCAGATGACTTGGGCATGGGCGGCAGTAAGACCCAGACGATCTCTCTGGGTCAGGGACTCAGGGTCAAGGTCCGGTAACTGAGCAGCTGATCCGAGCAGCGTTGACCGACGGCTCCTGGGTCTTTCTGCTGAACTGTCACCTCGCCACCAGCTGGCTGCCAACGCTGGAGAAGATTTGTGAGCAGGTCATCACACCTGAAAACACACACATCAGCTTCCAGTAGGAATAACAGAATGTGTGCATCTAACACACTCACTCTGCTGTTTCACAGAAATCATTCTGACTGCAAATCACACTCATTTTCAGCACAGTGTTACATTTAGTAGATATATGACAAATTGAAGAGCATATCCAGGACATGTTTAATAAAAAAAAACAAAATAAATAAAAAATTCATATATACATACACACACATATATATATACATATGTATATATGCATACATACATATATATATATATATATATATATATATATATCATAAGAAAAATAAAGCGTATTTTTATTATTACAGTTTTAGAATTGTGACATTTTTAATGACAATCAAACACATTTTCTCTCACTTTCTCAATAGTGCAAAAAACAAACAAACAAAAAAACCGACTGCCTGGGCACAATTAAAAGAAAAAAAAATTATTAAAATAAGCATAAAATGCAATAAACTTAACACTATCATAATGTACACTGACAACTGTACCTCACAAATTAAATAATTATAATAATTAAATGATCATTCATTATTATTAATAATATTAATCATTATATACATTTTTGGATTATAGTAATGACCATGAGAAATTATTTTCTGTGGTAATCAACATTATGCCATACATTAACTGCCATGAAAAATAAATAAATAAATCTTTCCCAATAACCAAACCCCAAACTTCTTGTGTTTTAGGTTGTGGTTGACCAGTCAGATGTCTGATAATTTTCCAGTGAGTGTTTTGCAGAATGGATCTCAGACCCTGCCTTCTTCAGCAGCTCCGCTAAGCAGGACATCTGGCAGAAGCTGCTGTTCGGCCTTTGTTTCTTCCACACTCTGCTCCAGGAGAGGAGAACATTCGGCCCGCTCGGTCAGATATGATTCTGTAATGTAGTTTGCGGTCCTGTCTGTCATCCTTTATTTGATTCAGCCTCTATCTGGCTACTGTGATACTCTGGTGTACTATCAGCAATCTACCTGATCTAATCTTTTCTAAACAAACATTACAGTACCATAAATAAAAGATTAGATTACAGTGTCTACAATATGTTACAAATGTACAATAAATATACAGATAAGGCAGTACTATGGACATAATTTACAGATTTTTAAATACTATCAGCATGATATACAGATAGGTGTACTATGAACATACTATACAGATAAGTTTATGTACACTATAAGCAGAAACTATGAACATATGAACATCATTTACAAATGAATATGTAAGCGATACATTAAGCTGTACAAAACACTAGTGCAATGGACATTTTAAAAAGTGCATAGAAAATATCCCAGTGTACAAATGGATCATTCAGTATTCTGGATGTACAGACAGTAGTGCAAGTAATAACAAGTGTAACTGTTTTTTTTTTTTCTTTTTTTTGTAAACCAGATGTAGGGATGAGGAGAGATGTGAGGGGGG
>NW_015536496.1:1037382-1043503 GCF_001515605.1 Sinocyclocheilus anshuiensis | reverse complement strand
TAAGTCTGCTGGTCCTTGTCCGGAGGCTCCTGAAGCGCCTCCCGGAGGGCAGGAGGTTAAACAGTCTATGGTCAGGGTGAAAGGAGTCCTTAAGAATGCTGCGAGCTCGACGTAGACAGCGTTTCCTCTGGATGTCCTCAATAGCAGGAAGTGGTGTCCCTGTGATGCGTTGGGCGGTTTTCACCACCCTCTGCAGTGCCTTGCGCTCGGCAACTGAGCAGTTCCCATACCAGACTGTGATACAACTGGAAAGGATGTTCTCGATCGCACACTGGTAGAAGTTCACCAGGATGGCTGAAGACAACTGGTTCTTCTTCAGTGTCCTAAGGAAGAAGAGGCGCTGGTTAGCCTTCTTGACCAGGCTGGAGGTGTTTGTGGTCCAGGACAGGTCCTCCGAGATGTGGGTTCCCAGGAACTTGAAGCTGGAGACACGTTCAACAACTGTCCCGTTAATGTGGATGGGGTCATGCGTGTTTCCTTTCTTCTTCCTAAAGTCCACAATAAGCTCCTTTGTCTTACTGGTGTTAAGGAGCAGGTTGTTGTCAGCGCACCATGCGGCCAGGTGCTGTACCTCCTCCCTGTAGGCAGTCTCATCATTGTCTCTGATGAGGCCAATCACCGTGGTGTCATCTGCAAACTTGATGATGGAGTTGGATCCATGCACAGGCCTGCAGTCGTGGGTGTAGAGGGAGTAGAGGAATGGGCTCAGCACACAGCCCTGTGGTACGCCGGTGTTGAGTGTGATGGTGGTGGAGCAGGTGTGGCCTGACCTAACATGCTGAGGTCTGTTGGTCAGAAATTCCATAATCCAGTTGCAGAGGGAGGTGTTAATGCCCAGGTCTCCAAGTTTAGTGGTCAGCTTGGAGGGAATGACAGTGTTAAATGCTGAGCTGAAGTCAACAAACAACATCCGTACATATGTGTTGTTATTGTCCAAGTGTGTGAGTACCGAGTGCAGCACTGTGCATACTGCATCTTCTGTGCTCCTATTGCTACGGTAGGCAAATAGGGCAGTTTAATAGGCTGAGGAAGTCCTAGGAAGTTCATAGATTGATTCTCCTGAAAACTATAAGCACTATTATAAAAGCAAGATTGTCTAATATAACTAATTTCTATTAATATACACTGATGATCTGGGAATTATAAGGAAGAGTGATCATAAATATCCAACAGTTGTATAAAGCATGCACATCCGAAAATAACAAATATTATGTGCACAACCAAAAAAATTTTTTTTTTTTAAACATCAACACACGGTTGCTCCCAAAAACATTTAATAATCTTACCAGATGTTTCAAGCTACAAGCTCTTCTTTAGAATGTTTTGGTGAGATTATTAAATGTTTATGGAAGCCACATTGCTGATTTTTTTTTGTATTTTTTTCTAAGACTCATAATCAAAAGCTGAATTTCCTGTCTGAGATGAGTTCAGTGGTTTTTATCGTGACATAAAGCGATCTCTCTCTGCAGGTTGGAATATTCCATACGACTTTAATGAATCTGACCTGAGAATCAGCATTCGGCAGATTCAGATGTTCCCCTGGAGGCCCTCACATACCTGACAGGTGAGCACAAGGAGATGAAGCAAGCAACCACCCAGAAAACCCTAGAAACCACACAGCAATGAGCTAACAGCCACTCTTCTCCTTAATAACCACATAGTATTCAAATCAAGTTCTTTTAACATTTTTGTAGACAAACATCACTGTCTTCACCCCTTCTGTACTCATGATCTCTGTAGGAGAGTGTAATTATGGTGGGAGGGTGACCATCTTCTACAGCTGGGCGCTCACTGAACAGGACCAGTATCATGTGTGTGAGGGAGATCTGTACTGCGTGCCATCACACGGTCCATACCAGGTACACACAGACACTCTGTACTTGTATTTATGAATTAAAAGAGAAAGATTTGACATTGACAAACTAGATGGATTCCACTGATGTTTAAATTACAGTACTGTCATTTACTCACAGTAATGTTGTTCAAAACCTGTATGACTTGTGACCTCTTTCTTCTGTGAAGATGTTTAGCAGAATTTTTTTAAGACAGTGACTGGGACTGTTAAGGCTAAAAAATGACCAAAAGTGCCATAAAAGTATCTTTTGCTACTAAAAGTTTTCTGAAGTCATATGATTCATGTATTTATGTCCTTTATATATATATATATATATATATGCATTTATGCATTTTTTCATGCATTCATTTATTTCATTTTATATATTTCTAATGCATTTATTTATGCATTTATGTATTTAATTTACTGACACTGAGCTTTAACTGGTAAGGGCAACATAAGTTGTAAATTTTACAGTTTGAATTGAATGTTTATCGGTTTTTGTTTTAAAATTATGCACAAAACAAGCCCAAATTTCATTGTTGTTCACTGAAAATCTTGCTCTCTGATGTAGCTCGCAAATCTCATCCACACTTGCATTCAAGTCAAAACATGAAAATGCTTTGAATCGTGATGCATCATGAGACATACGAGAACCATGAAGCTTGATTTTGATGCGTATTGAGGCATCAGATTTTCAGTGCATAATCTCTTTTGTATGTAGAGTTACGTGGACTACATCCGCAACCTGCCCATCACTGCTGAACCTGAGGTTTTCGGCCTCCACAGCAACGCTAATATCACCAAAGACGACCAGGAGACCAACCAGCTGTTAGACGGAGTGCTGCTGACTCTGCCGAGTCTGCAAGTATACCATCCCCATCGACTACATCGGCTTTGAGTTTGAGGTTTGTGTGCTAATGAGAGCATACAGAAACTGAGAAAGGTGCAGCATTCATAGAATGATCTGTGCTCACAAAAAAGAAAAAAGAAAAAAAAAAAAAGAGGTTTCCTAAACATTAACATCTTAAACAAAACAAAACAAAAAAAAGCTTCAAAAGTTTGGGGTTGGTAAGATTTTTACAAATGTTTTTGAAAGAAGTCTCGTATGCTCACCAAGGCTGCATTTATTTGACCAAAGATACAACAGTAAAACAGTAATATTGTGAAATATTATTAGAATTTATAATAACTATTTTCTATATGAATCTATTGTAAACTGTAATTTATTTCTGTGATGTAAAGCTGTATTTTCAGCATCATTACTCCAGTCTTCAGTGTCACATGATCTTCAGAAATCATTCTAATATGCTGATCTGCTGCCCAAGAAACATTTCTGATTATTATCAATGTTGAAAACAGTTGAGCTGCCCAATATTTTTGTGGAAATTGTGATACATTTTATTTTTCCGATTTCTTTGATAAATAGAAAGTTCGAAAGAACAGTATTTATTTGAAATAGGAATCTTTTGTAACATTACAAATGTCTTTACTTTCACTTTTGATAAATTTAACACATCCTTGCTTAATAAAAGTATTATTTTATTTTATGTAGATCATAATGTGCATTTCTTTTAGGTCTATAAACAGGAAACTCATATGGAGCAGAAGCCAGAGGACGGTGTGTAAGTCTGTGGGCTTTTCCTCGAGGGATCGAGAGCACATGGTTATCGGTGAGTCTGTTCCTAAAGTTCTCTTCGACCCGCTGCCCATAATCTGGCTGAAGCCCGGAGAGAGCGCCAGCTTCCTTCACCAGAGCGTTTACGTCTGTACTGTGTACAAGACCAGTGCCAGGCGTGGGACTCTTTCCACCACTGGTCACAAACTATGTGCTGTCCATCGAGCTGCCCTCGGACAAACCGCAAAACCACTGGATCAATCGCGGGGTCGCCTGCCTGTGCCAACTAAACAACTGAGGATATCAGTTTGCATTTATGTGTTTACATTAAAAAAAAAACTGATAAAATACAAAACTACAGCACTATCGTTGTTAAAGGGTTAGTTCACCCAAAAATGAAAATTCTTTCATTAATTACTCACCCTCATGTCGTTCCAAACCCGTAAGACCTTCGTTCATCTTCGGAACACAAGTTAAGATATTTTTGATATAATCTGAGGGCTCTCTGACCCTCCCATAGACAGCAAGGTAACTACCACATTCAAGGTCCAGAAAAGTACCAAGATAATCGACAAAGTAGCGCAAAAAAGTATTCTCGTAGCTTCGTAACTTTACAGTTGAACCACTGATGTGGAGGGTCAGAGAGCCCTCAGATTTCATCAAAAATATCTTAAATTGTGTTCCGAAGATGAACGACATGAGGGTGAGTAATTAATGACAGAATTTTCATTTTTGGGTGAACTAACCCTTTAAGTTTAATATAAATGAATAGAACAATAAAACAAATATGCATGTTAAAATAACTTCTATGCCAATTAAATGTGGAGAGACAAACCATTTGTAGGTGTAAATTCAAAAGTGAAATGAATGGCATTAAAAACAATAAACTTTAATTGAAATACAGGTAGATACTTTGAATGCAACATTAACTGAGACCTTTATACAATGTAGTAGGCCTATATGACATATATAATAAATACACCTTTAACATCAATCACATTAAAGGGACAGTTCACCCAAAAAGTTAAATTCTGTCATTATTTACTCGCCCTCATGTTGTTCCAAACCTATATGACTGTCTGGTCACCACTGACTTCCATAGTATTATTTTTCCAAACTATGGAAGTCAATGGGGGACCAGCAGCTCTTTGGTTAGCCACATTCCTCAAAAGAACAGAAGAAAGAAACTCATACAGGTTTGGAACAACGCGAGGGAGAGTAAATGATGAACTGTCTCTTTAACATTCACCATGCCTTACACTGGCAGTGAGTAACTTCACTATGATCAGTTTCATAATGCTGTCATTTTATTCAGTATAAAACACAACATATACAAAAAATGTGATACAAACAGAAATCTGAAGCATTGTGTGACCTCTGTGTTACTGGATATCTGTCAATAAGAGATTCGCAAGGTTTTCAATATATCTGACATACATTATAATTAATACATATGACCTATGCGTGATTAGATCAATACAAGCTTATGTGAGCATCCTCGCACTTCCGCACTCCGGCGTCCACGTGCTGACGTTTTGTTTCGAACTAGTCCTTAACGCTCTCATGTTGCGCAGTCAGAGATCCGTGCGCTGTTTGGTGCGGCTATTTCTGCGTCGGCTTTTGCGCAGAGCTTCTCGAACCCAAACAAAAAGAGAAACTGCGATCAATCAGCAGCCGATCCGCGTCTGTATGGTTCCGTGCGGCCGTATCGAGTCAATCACGATCACCTCAGATCCCCAGCAGCGATCCAAAGGAGTGTGAGAGCCGGTAAAGGCGGAGGTTTTAACGGAGCCGGTCCGGATCAGCGCAGGTTCGGGTTCGGGTTCGGGTCTGTAGGAAGTGATGCGGGGGAATTGTCAACCATGATCATCTACTGACCCAAAGAGCATCAGAAGCACACAAAGAGAAGCTCTTCTCCTGCGTAACGTTACACACAGAGATTCAGAACCGATCCGGTTCGGCTGGGATTAGCTTTAGCTTTAGCATGACAGCAGGGGTGCGCTGATTCCGATCCATTTCATCATCTTTCCACAGGTAAATCAACACAAAACACCTCCACTTCACACATCTGCTGCCCTTTCTGTCCAGAATCCACACATTTGAGAGTTGAAATGAAGTTTGGTGTGTAGAAATTAACCTCCCTCATCTGAAGCTAACCAGCTAAGCTGCTAACATGAGAGCAGCTCTTTAAAAGACTTTAACTGTCACATTCACGGTTTCATTGCTCGCACACAGTCACATATTAATATACCAGAACTATCAGTATAATTCCAGAGCTTAGTTATTTAGGACATTTGGTGTTTTTGCTATATAGACGGACAGTTAATCGTAATTTAAAGGAGACGTTTCTCATTTATACTGCTAGAGACTCTTGGCTGTGAGCTGCTTACATAGACAGCATTATCGGAATCACATGCCTAAAAATTGCTGCATATATGAAATAGATGGCCTAAAAACGGTGTATGTATCATTTAGATGCTCAAAATTCCACATTTGCTTGTGATGCCCAAAAATGCTGATTAGATAGACAGCATCTGTGCAAGCAATAATATAATAACAGAGATTGTGACATTAAATATCATAAAAAGTTATTCTCACTCACAAAGAAGTACTATGGTGTTACTATGTTTTACAGTGGTTTAACCATGGTATTTTTTTAAGTATGTGCA
>NW_015536496.1:1011750-1037115 GCF_001515605.1 Sinocyclocheilus anshuiensis | reverse complement strand
AGTTTAGACAAAAACTGTAAAAAAAAATAAAATAATAATAAATATAATTTTTATTGTAATTGTTGTAGTGTAATTTGTAATAAATAAATAATAAAAATACGATTAAAATGAATTGAAGATTAGATTAAAATAAAAAAAATTAATTAAAATAAAATAAAAATAATAAACCAATAAAATTATAAATAAAATTAAATTGAAAATTAAATACATTTAACAGTACAGCACTATAATGAGTAGGAAAAAAAACACATAAAATACAGCTTAATAGAAACTAGATTTAAAAAAAAAACGTATTTATATAGTTATTTTTTAATAGTATAAATTGTGTCTCACTTTAATAAACCTTGCAAGAATTATCACATTTAGGGGATCATTTTTGGTATTAGTATGTTTTTGGATAGGTTATTAATGTACCGTGGTATTCTTATTAGAGCTTTGGAGCGCATGTAAATGAATCCATGGTAAATGAATATGAAAATCATATAGTGCTATTATATATCATGCAGTACATCAATAAATATCAAATTACTATATTACGAACATTTTTTGTATGTAATAGCTAGTTTTCAGCATCCAGTGAAGTTTTGTCATCAAACATCCTGTTGTATTCGTAAATGCAACACATGATGAAAGTAAATTAGGTGTTGATTATTGACCTACAAACGTAAATTTGTTTTTGACCTTTGACTCCAGATGCTGGCCACATCTCCATCAGGTGTGTGTTTCTATGACGATGACCCTAGTCAGGTTATATGTCATTTAATCGTGGCATCGGTCACGTGGCAATCCAACACCTCTAATGTAACCCAGCTCCCATTTACCCTGTTTTATTTAGATTACCTCGTGGGTATTAGTTAGTTAGTTAGCTAGCTAGTTAGAGCGTGAGGAAACAGTTTCCAGTCTTGTGGTTGGGTGTGTGAAAGTGTGTCGGGGGATTGAGGTGTGTTGTGTAGATGCTTCAGATTGTGGTGTGTGCCGTATCATTTTCTAACGGCTCTTTCGCTTTTGCTTGGGCTCAGGCTAGCGGATGTTTCAGCCGTCTCCATGGAGTTTCCTCAGATGACACGCCGCTTCAGTGCTCGGGGATTTGGGTGAGTCAGTGCGTCCCGTACTACTGCACAACACGTGTGTGTCCTGATCCATGGTGATGCAGTGGCTCTGAGCCCGTTCTGATCCCGGCTGAGTCCTCATGATAAAGCCCATCATTCTGCTGCTGGATGCTGATTGGTCGATACAGCGTTCCGGTTTATATCATTGCACAGCATCCATAGAGACCAAGTGTTAAGGGTAACTTACATGTCACCACTAGATATGCTAGTATAAGGGTGACACTTTTTATTTTTTTTATTATTATTATGGAGTAACAGCTCAAGGCAGCTGCATGTTAAGTATAACAATGTCATTAATCTGTGATATATTTTTTTTTAATTGATAACATTATTAATATGAGGTAAATATTCCTATTCTTGCTTAAAATGCTCTCTCTATATTTAAAATTATAAAATAAATAAAAGACAAATATTAATTATAATTAATAATGATGACTGATTTAAAGTAAATATTTGACTTTAGAATTTTGTAAATATTCTATTTTATATTCTATCTTATAATCTTTATAATTTGTTATCCCATCCCAATTTGTTATATCCCATTCTAATTTTATATATATTTATATATATATATAATAATTTTTTTCACAGTATTTATAACATATTGTCACAGCTAAAGGACATTGTTAGGCAAAGGTTATAAACTGGCGATACAGCATGCCGTCGAGGGTCTTTGTATTGGATTCCTCACGTCTGATTATGACACTAATTCATATTTGACATGTTTTGTATTTTATTGCTGCATTCAAAAGATTTTTGTGATTTATACGTTTCAAAGGCATAACAAAATGTTGCTCATAAGTAAACTGTGTCTGACGGCTCTTTTGTACTCAAGAAAAATTATTTAGTTTTATTTAATATTGAACACCCAAACAAAGGCCAGAAACAAAGAAACCCACATGATGAATGATGGACACGCATTGTTCTCATTCCTCTGAAGACACAGACAGCTCATTATAAGTGTGTTATTCCGAGACCTTCAGATGGGATCCCTCGACGTTTAGCCAGGTCTGTGCAACTCGCCCCGGCCTAATAACACAGTTTTTTGGTACGTTTGCTCATGTCATGGTGGAAGCATTTATGAGTTCTTCATGTCATTATGCAGCCAATCAGAATGCGGGAGGAGCGGCGGCTCCGCCCCCTGACTGCGAGAATCACTACGCAAGCCGTCACACGCTGATTACTAGTTCAGCAGCCACAATGAATAGATTTCACCACACTGGTTAGTTAGCATCCCGCCCTGCCGCTGATTCACATTGTATAACTGCTTTACTTTGTTTGGCAGGATAAGATTCATACAAGATGATTCAATGGGTCTGCTTTACCAAAAAAGGCAGAATTAAAAAAAATCACAGGTTAAGAAAACAGTTATAGAATAGTGTTAAAGGGGTTATATGATTTAGTCTTTGCAACTTTAGGGATCTTATCTATTCACAACCAGCTTGTAACACTCCAAAGTGAAAGGAAAATTTGAAATTATATTTGCATCATATGACCCCTTTATCCGCAGTGAGATACGGCGTCCGTTCGCTGTGTGGAAGGAAGTGGAGCTCAGGTTCATCTAGGGAACTCTGTGTTTGTGACCTCGAAAAGAGGAACAATATACGTGCAATATAGATTCATCTGATCGTCATTGTTCTTTGGAAGTGGGATGAAAAGGGTTGTGAAATCCTCCACACTCTTCTTTGACATTTACACTAAACTAACATGAACGTGAAGCATAATTGACCCTACACTTATTACACTGTTGCTTTAAAGTGACTCTCTGTTTGATTCTCCATGATGAATCTTTGATTTGAATCTTCAGGGCATGGTGACTGCTGTCTGTCAGCCAGAGCAGCGGCGTCTAGCAGGGGCCGTCTGGACCTGAAGGAAGACCTCTGAGACGTGGACGGGACGACCAAGACGGGAACGAGAGCGGGAGAGACATGGGTCAGTGTGTGACTAAATGTAAAAACCCCACATCCTCTTTGGGCAGTAAAAGTGGCGAAAAGGATGCTGGGAAATCGCACGGTAAAAAAGGCGGCGGTATGGGCGGCGCGCACAAGGAGGAAGTGGCCAAGTCCTCCGTCGACGTCATATTCAACGGCACCAAAGTGTCAGAGGTGACGGTGGAGGGCAGCACGGCTCCGGCCGTCTCCGCGGAAGTGCAGCGGGAAAAGAGCACGCAGGACGGGGGAGGAGTGTCGCTCGCTCAGATTCATGACTTGTTCTCGTGTTATAAGGACGAGTATGAGGATGCCATCCTGGAGGAGGGGATGGAGCGCTTCTGCAACGACCTGTGCGTCGATCCGGCTGAGTTCAGAGTGCTGGTGCTGGCATGGAAGTTCCAGGCTGCTACCATGTGCAAGTTTACAAGGTGAGTTTCTAGTAAGTTTATAAGGTTTGTTATAGACTACTGTCGGTAAGATTTTTAATGTTTTTGAAAGAAGTCTCTTTCAAGGCTGCATTTATTTGATAAAAAATACAGTAAAATTGTGAAATATTATTACAATTTCAAATAACTGTTTTCTATTTGAATATCTTTTAAACTGTAATTTATTCCCGTGATCAAAGCTGTATTTTCAGCATCATTACTCCAGTCCTCAGTGTCACATGATCCTTCAGAAATCATTGTAATATGAGGAAACATTTCTTATTATTATGTTGAAAACCGTTGTGCTGCTTCATATCTTTGTGGAAATGGTGATATATTTAAATTTTCAGTATTCTTTGATGAATTGAAAATGGAAAAGAATAGCATTTATTTGAAAAAATTTTTACATTATAAATGTCTTTACTGTCACTTTTGATCGTTTTAATGCATCCTTGCTGAATAAAAGTATTAATTTCTTACAAAAATTTTTTTGGAGAATGCAATCTTAGAATACATTGCTTCATAAGAACTTTGTGTGTGTGTGTGTGTGCATGCTCTGTATGTTATTGTGCTTTTGAGGGTGTCATTAAGTATTTATACCGTGCAGTTGATTACCGTATCCCAGAATACAATGCACAGAACTTGATCTTCCATTTAATGTGCAACAGAAGACCTGGAAGTTACACAAATCATCATTTTTAACAGTTGTTTCATCGTTCAACAGTCAAAATTGAATTATTGCACCATAAGCAATACACTAATATTGCATTCTGAATAGCCACAGAGTTCTACAGCACTGCATTGTGGGTATTATAAGGTTCTAAGGCAAAATATGGAAAATGTAAAAGTTCAGTTGAAGAAAACAAAGTAATAAAGAGATGTTTTCCCAGTGTTCTTGTTGAATAGCTGTGGAGTGAGAGATGATTAGTCAGTGCAGTTTCTCCAGAAACAGACAGAAACTTGCAGAGATTGCTTCATCACGTCAGAGTGTTGCAATGACGCCATTTGCAGTTGTGTGTTTGGCAGTGGGTTTTTTCCTCAATATTAGTTTGACCTTAATTTTCAGAGTAAGGCAAGCTACATAATCAGATTACTTTTTTCAAGTAAGTAGTAAAGTAACTCATTACTTTTTCATATAAGTAATGCCAGTTACTTTGTTTTTCCATGTATTGACTGCTGGCTCTCCTGTCGCCATGTTAAGAGAAATCAGAGGCGTTGTGTGCGCTGTGTGAACATGATGTTACTGTAGTGCCAGACTAAATGCGAACATGCATTTACTCACCTCACTTGCACAAAAACAGATTCATTATTCCTCAGTTTTTGAGTTGCGCCCTCTACTGTACAGTCGTGAATTTACATATACATATACATTAATATACATTTTAATTTATATTAAAAACAAACAAGCAAGCACAGATGAGAAAAAATAGCTTTCCATAAAAAGTAATGCAATTGACCCGTTGCAAAGACCCGCCCCCCTTAGTTACTGTTGCTACGTCCAACAAGCCATGCCGCTCTCATGCCACACCATGTTCTCACGCAGTGAAAAATACATCGCAGAGCAAAGAAGAAACTGGAAACGCACCGACAGACGAGACGGAGCAGGTTACTTTTGGTATGAAACAAAGTCTCAGCTTTCAAATTGTTTTTTTAAAGAAATTCTAACAATAAATACTGTTTTGTGGCCCTGTAATGTGTCGTGATAGATCACTGTAGCTCCTCAGTTCAAGCAGCACGTGAACCAATCATCTCTTCCTCTTTACTAGTTATAGCACTAAATAAACATGAATGAACATCAGAAGGTATCTTGTTTCAACTGCAGAAAGACGTCGGTACACACCGTTTTTCAAGTTCAAGTCCACCGACGGTAATCTACTCTCCTGTCTGGTTTGTTTGTCAGACAAAATGCCAGATTCAGCGTTATGATTGGTCAGATTGCCTGTCAATCAAACTCCCGGCGAAGGGTCAATTAGTTACTTTTTTAACGCAAAATTGTAATGCATTACTTTTAAAAGTAACTTTCCCCAACACTGTTAATGTTGATGTACTAAAATAACTAGTGCTGTCAAACGATTAATCGCATTCGAAATAAAAGTTTTTGTTTACATAATATATGTATGTGTGCTGTGTATATTTATTATGTATATATAAATACACACACAGGGTGAGTAATTAATGACAGAATTTTCATTTTTGGGTGAACTAACCCTTTAATAAAACTTACAGTATATAGACCAGAAGTAACTCATAAAAATTACAACAAAATGACTAAACCATTAACTAAAATGAACAGAAAATACATATATGGGGTTTCCACTGTAAATACGTCACATTACAGAAGTAAAATGGGTTGCAAATGTTGACGTTACATGTTTTGCACTTGTGTCTCAGGAGGGAGTTTGTGGACGGCTGTAAGGCGATCCAGGCCGACAGTATCCCAGGGATCTGCTCTCGGTTCTCCATGCTGCTAGAGGAGTCCCGTGGAGAAGAGAGTTTCAAAGATCTCTACCGCTTCACCTTCCAGTTCGGGCTGGACGCCGAGCAGGGCCAGCGCTCACTGCAGCGCTCCATCGCCATCGCGCTGTGGCGGCTCGTCTTCACGCTGGACACGCCGCCGCTGCTGGAGCACTGGCTGGACTTCCTGTCGGAGAATCCGTGCGGCGTGCGCGGCATCTCCCGCGACACCTGGAACATGTTTCTGAACTTCACGCAGAGCATCGGCCAGGACCTCAGCAACTGTGTATATTTATTATGTATATATAAATACACACACGTGCATGTATATATTTCAGAAAAATATGTTACGTTTACATATTAAATATATTTATTTATAATATAAATTGTATGAATATTAATATAGAGATGTAAATACATGCAAATATTTTCAAAATATATACTGTAGCGCTCCATCGCCATCGCGCTGTGGCGGCTCGTCTTCACGCTGGACACGCCGCCGCTGCTGGAGCACTGGCTGGACTTCCTGTCGGAGAATCCGTGCGGCGTGCGCGGCATCTCCCGCGACACCTGGAACATGTTTCTGAACTTCACGCAGAGCATCGGCCAGGACCTCAGCAACTACAGCGAGGACGAGGCCTGGCCCAGCCTGTTCGACTCCTTCGTGGAGTGGGAGGCGGAAAGACGGCGGAGAGAACAGTCGGACGCCGCCGCCTCTGAGACGGACTGCGAAGCTGCGTCCGTTTGGCCGGGAACTTGAGGGATGGTGGTGAATTCTGGACAATGACGTGCGGAGGTGTTTCTGAGCCCGTCGCTCTCTATCCTATTCTAATTATTGTTATGAAATTTTCGGTCTTATCGCATTGGGCATCCCGGTGCGCTCTCAGACTTTTGTTTTAATGAAAGGGCTCCAAACGAATAGTTTTTTTTAAGCACTTTTATTTAAGTTATTGCTATTGTTCATTTAATTTGTTTTAACGTTCACATTTCATCCAGAGCGGTTTCTTCTCGCTAATATTTTGGGATTGACCAACACGCCAAAGAAAAGGGAATTCTGTCAGCTGCTTACCGAGTTCGAACACACACACACACAGATATTTATGCATACAAGAAACCCGCGCGCACACACACACACGCCAGCATAAACGCTGCAGGGAATGTGTTTTAACGGTTATTTTTGGTTGAGGGGTGTGTGGTGGTTCTGCTGGTTCTGTTTAACATCAGACTGTGGTGATTGATGTCCTGAAGCCCTCAAAACCTCATTTCTCACATGTGCTTCCCTAATCATTTCTGACTTTATTTTGTTCTTATCATTCACGTCTCCTCTGATGCGTTCATTCATTCTCATATATTCTCAGTGGTCAGATGTGTGTGAGTGGGAAATACAGATTCATTTGCAGTTGGATGTCTGCTGTGAGCTTTTTATTTTACAGTTTACATTATTTTTTTTTAATTCAAAGTGATTTCATTTCAGTCTTTTTTGTCTGGTTTTATATAAATGATACAGTTTATAATGAATAAAAATGTGTTCAAAATTGGACTTGGATTTTAGCGTCTTTTTATACGGTTTGTTTTACGTTGGATTTGTGAGAGATTCACTTTCTGATCTCTGATGTTCAGTGCATCATCTGACCAGAGGTGATGTGGATCTGTGTAGCAATTGTTGTTAAAATCAGACATTATTATTTGTACTATGCAGTGCTTTTTCATGTCTCTATCATATATGTCTTAATATATTGGGTAAGTTATTACATAAATGTTTTTTTTTTTAAATGATAGAAATCTTATTAGTATTGTTTCATCGCAATATATCAAGAATATATGTGTGGATTTGACAAAAACGGACAATTTATAAAAAAAAAATCTAATATTTATTTATTTTTACTTTAATCAAAAATGTATTGGAACTGGAATTTATTTTATTTTGTAATCAATTTATTTGTGTGTGTGTGTGTGTGTGTGTGTGTGTGTGTGCTTGATATTTTCCTCCTGTTAGTGTTTTGTAAAATCTCCAAAAGCCATTTCCTTTATGACACCAGCCTCCAGGAAGTGACATCATTTTGGAGGGAAAACAGCAAACACAGTGAGTATCATCAGTGGATTATAGAAACAGGAATGGTAATATTAATATTTTAAAGATGGTTAAAACAATATTAACTTTAGTTGACACCCACGTGTAAATTAACTCTAAATTAACACTAATTAGGTTCCTTCTTTTCAGTTTTCTTTTCATCATGTAAATGAATAAAGTTCAAGTCTGAGGGTTGATCAGAGAATATTTCTGAATGTCTTTTATAGAAAAACAAAAATGTGTGTTTTTTTTTTTTTTTTTAATTGCAGTATTCAATTTGTATTTAATGAGTACAAATATGCATAAACAGACCAAATAATATTACCGGAATGGTATAAATAAAAAGTAACAAACGTTTCTTGTTAGACTTATTAAACATTATTAATTAAGTATTAAAGTCAGTAGTGCACGATGAAATAAAATGCTAAATATTTGTGATTTTATGTAGTAATTTAGTGAGATAATATTAATAAAATAGTATTTAAAAAAATTCAAATGTATTGTTTTATGAAACGTGTTGTTATATCCTATGTAAATTGTATTGAAAGAAAAAAAGCACCTTTATTTTCAATTGATCGATTCATTTATCACAATTGACTGACAGATCTGTATGAATTTTGCGTCGTCCTCCTAATGAGAAGGCGTGCTGTGATTGGGCAGCGTCTCTGCGCTCTGCAGCTGTGTGGGCGGGCCTGTTTTTCAATAGCGCGCTGTGATTGGTCAATTTCTCGCAGTGACCGTCGTATGGGCGGGGAATGTGTTTAGAGGACGCGCTGTGATTGGTCAGCGTCTCTCCTGGTTACCAGCACGCCCTGAACGCAACAACACACAGATGCTCCAGCAAACAGAAGGGCGATTTCAGCTGAGAAATGTCTTGGACAGTAAGTTGACAGCTTTTATTATCCGTCACGTTTATTTCAGAGAGTGTAGAAATGAATATTAGAGTGAATATGATGATTTATATCGTAGAGTTTAATGGCGGAGAGGGTTTGCTTGTTGTTGTTGTTAGCAGAGAGGCTAATTATCAGCATGTGAACATCTGTATAACATCTGTCTGATCAGTTTGTACAGCTTTGTACATGATTGAGATATATGCTGTTTGTGTTCTTTTAGCAGTTTCTGCCTTTCATATGCACCAGTGCAGCAGCTCAGTTAAATCTAGAAAAGATCATTTACCTTTGCTGACCCACATAGTAATTAAAAAACCTTATTGTTTCCTTTTTATTTACATGCACTGAAAATAACTAACTGGAAACAACATGTTCAGACCAGGGTTATTATAGTTAGCTAAAACTAAAACCATAAAAAAAAAACAGTTTTGTTACTTGGAAAATGCTTTAAGATAGTCGCCAAGGCAACATTTCACATTTACTTTAACTTGATGTACTAAAATAACTAAAACTTAAAAAAAAAAGACAAAAACTTTTAATAAAATTAGAATAAAAACATGAAATATACCAAAATAATAAAGTCATAAATAATAAAACTAATTCAAATAATGAAAACTATAACAGTATCTCAAAGATACACATTTTCATAGATTCGGACATAATGTATAATAACACCATTTTGACATGATTCACGAATGTGTTACAATAAATTTACATTTATATTATGCAAGGGCTTACATTTATATTATGTATTATTTAGCAGATGCTTTTATGTGGAGGAACGAAGTAGCATAATCATAATAATAATGATAATAAAAGTACATACAAGAACACAAATAATATAAAAATAAATAAATGATAAAATTGTTATATAATAAACATATTTTCCTTTCAAAAGGACGGCTTCACAAAAAATCTTGTAGCTTTCCTGGTCAAAGGAAAATATGATCTTTATTTATGCTAAAAGCAGAAGTAGGTTTGGTCAAGGAGATCTGTTCCAGCATCAGTGCAGTGATTTAGCACCTGACAGAAACACATGAGCTGCGTATTGAAATGATGTTCTTCTCAATCAAGAGCAAATCTCCTTAGTTTGTCAGCTATAAATCGCACTCACACTTCGTTTTCTTCTTTTTCCTGTCTGTTTTCCCTCTTCTCTTCTGATTCACACTCCTCTCTAGTGTCCAGATGCTGTGATTGAAAAACAGTGCAGATTCTGTAAGAGTCATCCTGTCTCTCACATCTGTCTCTCTTCTTCCATGTCTGTCTCTCACGTCTTTCTGTTGTGACATCCCTGCTGGTTGCATGCAACAACAAGCAGATAATCCAAATGACTCCTATGAACTCATTATTCTTAAAGACTCACAAATCAGTCTCAGACTCAAGAGTTACTGGTTCACCTTAAAATGAAAATTTGCTGAAAATGTGCTCACTTTCAGGTCATCCTAGCTGTAGATGAGTTTGTTTCTTCATCAGATTTGGAGAACTGCATCAGTGTCTCAGCAATGGATGCTCTGCAGTGAATGGGTGCCATCAGAATGAGAGTCCAAACAGCTGATAAAAACATCACAATAATCCACACCACTCCAGTCCATCAGTTAACATCTGGAGAAGACAAAAGCTGAAACAAATCCATCATTAAGACATTTTTAACTTTAAACCGTCGCTTCTGGGCAAAATATGAGATATAATATCCATAATATTGCTTTCTTCAGTGAAAAAGTAATTTTGTCAATCAGGAGAGAACTCTGCACAGATCAAGCAGAAATATGCACAAGTCAAAACCATCCAAAACAAGTATGTGGGTGTATTTTGATGTGAGAGACAACAGCGGATGGACTTTTTCACTGGAGGAAGCGTAATTAGGGATTAGAGAACTGCATCAGTGTCTCAGCAATGGATGCTCTGCAGTGAATGGGTGCCATCAGAATGAGAGTCCAAACAGCTGATAAAAACATCACAATAATCCACAAGTAATCTACACCACTCCAGTCCATCAGTTTACGTCTTGTGAAGTCAAAAGCTGAAACAAATCCATCATTAAGACATTTTTAACTTTAAACCGTCGCTTCTGGGCAAAATATGAGATATAATATCCATAATATTGCTTTCTTCAGTGAAAAAGTAATTTTGTCAATCAGGAGAGAACTCTGCACAGATCAAGCAGAAATATGCACAAGTCAAAACCATCCAAAAGAAGTATGTGGGTGTATTTTGATGTGAGAGACAACAGCGGATGGACTTTTTCACTGGAGGAAGCGTAATTGGGGATTATGGACTTTTTGATTATGGATTTTTTTCTATGTTATAATACTTGCTTCTGTCACAGGTTAATATGCAGAGTCAACTGTTTGTCCAACTAATGACTGAGAGTGAACCTATCATTATTTTTGCATGTATTGCATATATTTTTGTTTCCTTAAAAATTGCTAAAAGAATAGTTCAGGAACCCTAATTGTCAAATGACTAGGAAATTCCTTGAGACTCCCATTGCTTCCCATCGGTCTCTCTGTGTCTGTGCAGCTTTATGTATCATCTGGTGTCTCATATTGTTCAGATTGACTGAGAGTTGTGTTGTCTGCAGGAGCTCGGGAGGAGCAGCGGAGGGAAACACTCCTCTGCCGAGGAGAAGCTGGATGAATATTTAATCAACCTGCAGCATAAAAACAGGTTTGATGACACACCCGGACACAAACGTACAAACACAGGTCAGATAACGCAAAAATAGGTTAACTGTGTGAGCTCAGGTTGAACGATATGGCTACTATTACAAGCACAGCAGGAATCACATGCAACCGCTGTTCTACAAGATTGGACCCGCTAATGAGCCGCTCTGATTGGCTGAAAACCCGCTAGAGAGAAATTCTAACTGGCCGTGGATATTTCTAGCGTTAAGTGATGTGTTGTCTTTGAACTCAGCTACTCGTAAATAACCAGCTGCCAGTGAAACTAAATCTTGTCTTTCTCCAGAACGCACACAATGATTCAGAAAGCCGATCGCATTCAAATCTCGTCTCGTCTTATTTGAGATATGCGAAAATAGTCAAATAATTCATATTTAATTAAAATCTAATATTATTAGGTTTGTTACTAACAATATACATTTAAATCATTTTATATCTAATTTTACATTTAAATGTATTGTTTTGTATTTATTATTTAATGTTTATTTTTAAATTATTATACTAAAGTTTCCTTATAAAGCAATTTGCAATAATAGCTTTAAATTATGCAGCTTTTAAAAAAAAAATGAATATAGCAAGAATGCATTAAATTAAAAGTGACAGTAAAGACATTTGTAATGTTACACAAGATTTCTATTTCAAATAAATGCTTTTTAAAATTTCTATTCATCAAAGTATCCTGAATCCTGAAAAAAAACTTTATCATGGTTTCCACAAAATTAGAGAGCAGCACAAGTTTTCAACAACATTAATTAACATCTGGAGAAGACAAAAGCTGAAACAAATCCATCATTAAGACATTTTTAACTTTAAACCGTCGCTTCTGGGCAAAATATGAGATATAATATCCATAATATTGCTTTCTTCAGTGAAAAAGTAATTTTGTCAATCAGGAGAGAACTCTGCACAGATCAAGCAGAAATATGCACAAGTCAAAACCATCCAAAATGCAGCTTTTAAAAAAAAAATGAATATAGCAAGAATGCATTAAATTAAAAGTGACAGTAAAGACATTTGTAATGTTACACAAGATTTCTATTTCAAATAAATGCTTTTTAAAATTTCTATTCATCAAAGTATCCTGAATCCTGAAAAAAAACTTTATCATGGTTTCCACAAAATTAGAGAGCAGCACAAGTTTTCAACAACATTAATTATAATAATCAGAAATGTTTCTTGAGCAGCAAAGCAGCATATTAGAATGATTTCTGAAGATCATGTGACACTGAAGACTGGATTTATGATGCTGAAAATACAGCTGCGCATCACAGAAATACATTACAGTTTAACAGATATTCCCATAGAAAACAGTTACATTAAATTGTAATAATATTTAACAATTTTACTGTTAATTTTACTGTATTTTTGAGCAAATGCACCCTTGGTGAGCGTTTACAAACCCACACTTTCGTAGTTGACAATTTAAAAACTTGACTTGCAGAATTTACAACCAAATGTCACAGATGCACATTAAACTGCATGCATGTGATCAAAAATGTAAGATAATATTGCTGGGTAAGTGACAGTTGCCGTGGGGCATTGTGGTTGTTGAGCTCTGCATAGGGTTAAATGTAGTGTGAAATGCCTGAATAATGAAATTAATAAACTTTTATAGCCATTTAACACACAGGTTGACGAGTTAAATTATTATTTATACCCTGACCATTTAGCAACAATGTCTAGGGCGCTAAAGCACCTCCGTTGTTTAAGTACCCCTATGTCCTGCTGATTACCTGCATGTTTCTCTCACTCAGTAAATGTGAGACGAACAGATGCGTGTTTTATGTTCTCTCTCAGGGCGTTGAAAAGACTGCAGAGGAAGGACCCTCGACAGGCCGAGTTGGAGCTTTTAGAGCAGGGCTTCAATCTGTACATCAACGGCGCTCATGTCAGCACCGCTAATGCGGATCAGAACAGCCGATCCAGCAGGAAAAGCATCCAGCCTTCAGTAGCAGCCCATCCGCCAACACAGAGAAACACTCACACTGCAGGTAAGCACTCACCCCACGCTCATGTGTGAAAGCAAGCTTCCTGTGACCGTCTGAATGACATAAAGTGGCCTGTTCACATAGATTCCACCAGAGAGAGTGGAGAGAAGTGTGCGGTAGATCAACAGAAACAGAGGAGCCACACTGCGCCTGAGAAAACACAGAGACGACGATGGATGCAGGTACACTCATGCCACTGCTAATGGCCTAATAAGTCACTGTTACCAAACCCCAAACACTCATCCCACATTCTATATGAAGTTATTTTTTTCCTTCCTCTTTCTACAATAATGCACTGCATTTTAACGCTGTGCACATTACCGTAGGAATCTGTGTACATCTGCACTGAGAAAGGAAGTAAAGTGAAGATTTCACAAGAGCACAGATACTCCGATGACTTTGAGCCGTGCGAGAGTGCAGATATGGAGGTGAGAATATATATGTGTGTGTCCGTGATCGTGCAGTTATCATCTCTGGAATAATGCTGCGTTCATGTCACGTCAGAATTACCGTAAGTACTAGTTTCCAACTCAGAAAATGTTCTGGCCATCTAGATCGTAATTACAGTTTATAAGCGCCACCTGACAACTGGGATTCTTAAACTAAATGGGATATTTTTTAATATTTTAAGGTGAGTTGGGTATTTATTTTTTATTTTTGTGTTGCCACAAAACATATTATTTCTGAATTCTGAAAGACGTCAATATATATATTTAAATATATAATGGCTAAACAGTATATTTTTTAGTTATGTAACATTACAGGGATTTTTCTTTTTTTTAAATCTTTTTTTTTTTTTATTTGGGCCAGTAATTCAGATTTTGATTTAACCTGTCGACATTTTCACTGCCTAGAAAATAAGTCATTTTATTAATTTTATTTTTTTATTTATTATTGAAATTTTCTCATTTTAAATATATAGTTTTATCTATATTTTTCATGTTTATTTTAAAATTATTTGAAAATTATTTATTGTACTTTTTCACACATATATTTTTTGTCTCATATTTTAAGAATTCTTAAAGAAAATGTTGTGATAATAGCTTGATTTATAAAGTTATTATAACAACACAGGAGTCTCCAAATTCCAAAACATCCATTTCTGTGTAATGAGTGTTAAACAAAAAACAGTCCAAGAGTGCACATCAATTAGGCCAAAAAAGCTCAATGTGGGTGCTCTCCCACACAAAAATAAGAACGAAAACATCAAAGTAGGCACACCACAGCTCCAGAGAAGTATTTAATTATGTTCTCACCACAGGTGACGTTTCAAGCTTAAACGCTCTTCATCAGAGGTGTGTAATGAGTGTTGCCATAAAAAATGATTTCTAAATATGCAATATTTCATAATTATGCTAATTCCTTTATGACATGAACACAGCACAACAATAGTAGTTTTGATGGTCTTTTTGACAGTCTGAACAAATAATGAGTCACTAGCACATTGTGTGGAATACTGTATCCCACTATGCAATGTACTCTAGCATATTTAGGCAGATGAAGTGTGTCATCTGGGTATTCCATGCATACAGAAACAGTTGTGTACGTTGCACATGCTGCATACTACTTTATTTAAGAAATAGTACTTAGTATGCCATCCTGATCTCCAGATCAATTATAACGACTGTAAAACGTTGTGTTTGTCTCTCAGTCTGCTCGCGACGGCGGTAAAGCGTCACGTTCTGTGGGTCTGAGGTCACGCAGCAAGCCGGAGCCTGTCGACAGGGTTCTTCTGAATGCTGACCAGGTCAAGGTGAGGAGGAAGTGTCACTGATACAAGCACACTTGAAGATATATACATTGCATTGCTCTTGAAAGGATAGTTCACCCAAAAATCGTCATTTAAAGTGTTCACTTGTGCTTTGTCTGCCTGCTCAGTGCTTGACCAGCGTTTGTGTGTTTTAGGCGCTGCGACGCAGCCTGGAGGTGAGCGTCAAATGCAGCAGTCGAGACTCAGCCGGAGAGGAGTCAGAGGAGGAATGGATCGAGGAGCAGATCGAGAGAGAGGAGAGCAGCGACAGCCTCCCTGACCTCACACTTCCTGCCCAACCTACAAGCCAGCCAATCAGCAAGCAGCTCCGCCATGGTGACCTCATCATGCTGGAATTCAGCCCTTCCTGGCAAGGTAATGATTTCTGACAGCAGTCTCAACGTATGCTGTTTTTCACAAATACTTTTTTTTTTTTACATTATTATTACAATAGTAATATTTCTTGTTTTGTTTAATAATAATAATAATAATTATTATTATTATTATTATTATACAGTATATACAGTATATAATGATTACTATTATTTTACAATTTTACAATTATTTAAATATTAATCTAGTGCTATGACAAGTCTCGGTTAGTCTAATGCAGTACACGTAGCAAGTTGTTTTTTATTTTTTTATAAATAAAATTAAAACAAGTAGATAGAATAGAATAGAGAGTGCTAGTGTTAGAAGGGTCAAGTTTTTTTTTTTTTTTTATAAATAAAAAGATAACAAGAAGATGGAATAGAAATAGAATAGATAGTGCTAGTGATAGAGGGTCAAGTTTTTTTTATAATAATAAATAGGTAGGTAAAATAGAAATAGAATAGAGAGTGCTAGTGATAGAGGGTCAAGTTTTTTTTAAATAATATGAAGTAGGTAGGTAAAAGTAGATATAATAGAAATAGAATAGAGAGTGCTAGTGTTAGAGGGTCAAGGTTTTTTTGTTTGTTTTTTAATAAATAAAAAGAAAACAAGTAGATAGAATATAAATAGAATAGAGAGTGCTAGTGTTAGAAGGGTCAAGTGTAGATGGAAGAGACGTGTCTTTAGCCATTCCTTGAAGATGGCTAAGGACTCAACTGTTCGGATCGAGTTATAATAATAATATATTATTAATATTAAATATTATAATAATTACAATTTTTCCCCCCAAATCGTGTGGCACTAGTTATGTTCTTGATTCCTCAGCGTGATGTTGTTGCTCAGTGAAAATGCTCCATGCTTTCAGTGAGTTTTTGTGTGCAGGTGGGCGAAAGATCGAGCACGCACTCTCAGCTAAAAGAAAGGACAACGTGGAGTCGTACATCGCCACCAAACCAGTGACCGTCAGGAGACCGACAGAGAGAACATCTGGAAGCAGACAGGAGACGTCACGTGTGTGCTACTCACACTTACTCATCCGTATATGCATGCAAACATTAACAGTTTATAGTGAAATCTGAACATAAAGTCTGGTTCACATTGTGAGCAGCTCCATTACAAATCCAGCCGAGATTGCAGACGAAGTGAGAGAAATAGTTGCTGCCTATGTAGTGTGTTACAGCACCAGTTCTGAAGGCACAAACATATGATTTGTTTTCTTGTAGGGCCGTGCAGTCGTATAGAGCGCCCCCTGTCTGCGGCTCGTAAGGTGCAGGAGGAGCGAGATTCAGAGGAAACGGCTGCCGGCGTGTTTCAGGCCCTGCAGAGAGAAAACTCACCTCTGCTAACACACCGTCAGGAGAGGACGACGACCCGACACACGCCGGTAGAGCTTCATTTACATCAGCATATCAGTTACAGCACATGTCTGTAAAATGCTTAGTCATACTCATACATTAATGATAGATAACGTAGCCTAATTAAGATGACAAGACGCTGTGAAATGTCTGTCTGCATGTTTTTAAGGAGGAGGAGGATGATGATCAGTATCGGGTTAGCAGAGCTATGCGGAGAATCACTCTCATGGAACCGAGGTATACAGTCCTCAAGCTTAAATATATAGAGTTGTGGAAGCTACTTTTAAAGCAGTCAGGATTGAAGTTAAATAAAAGTTTGGGTCGGTATGATTTTTAAAAAAATGTTTTTGAAAGAATTCTCTTCTGCTCACCAAGGCTGCATTTATTTGATCAAAATACAGTAAAATCAGTAATATTGTGAAATATTATTACAATTTAATTAATTTTTCTATTTGAATATAATTTATTCCTGTGATCAAAGAATCATTACTCCAGTCTTCAGTGTCACATGATCTTCAGAAATCATTCTAATATGCTGATTTGCTGCTCGAGAAACATTTCTGATTATTATCAATGTTGAACACAGTTGTGCTGCTTCATATTTTTGTGGAAACCGTGATACATTTTATTTTTCAGGATTCTTTGATGAATAGAAAGTTCAAAAGAACAGTATTTATTTGAAATAGAAATCCTTTGTAACATTATAAATGCCTTTGCTGTCACTTTTGATCAATTTAATGCATCCTTGCTGAATAAGAGTGTTCATTTCTTAAACATACTGACCCTAAACTTTTTTTTTTCGATAAATAAAACTATAGTACACTATTATTTAGTGATGAACAGCAGCATGCAACTACATGGCTCCATTTTTAAGACTGTTTAACACTATAACTAAGACTTTTTCTCCGTCTCTCTCTCTCAGGCAGCAGAAGTGCTTGTTAAAGGCTCTAGAGAGGATTGATGCTGACGATCAGTCTGATCTCACTGACAGCAGCAGCTTCTCTCTGACTGTGAGTATATCTGATGTATCACATACTGTAGCTCTAACCAGCTTAACCAAGGTGGTCTGCCTAGTTTACCAAGCAACCGCTAGTTGGTCTTTGTGACTGAATCTTATTTTCTCCGTTCACTACACAGCAGAGGGAAGCATCTCCGCAGGTGACGCGCACTCTTTACGTTACCATGGAGATCATGTCAAACTGGGGTCACCCGGGTCAGGTGGGGCTCACAGAAGTTCAGTTCCTCTGTCCACAAAATCGC
Source organism: Sinocyclocheilus anshuiensis (assembly GCF_001515605.1). Lineage (NCBI taxonomy): Eukaryota > Metazoa > Chordata > Actinopteri > Cypriniformes > Cyprinidae > Sinocyclocheilus > Sinocyclocheilus anshuiensis. The sequence goes on along the minus strand of NW_015536496.1, from coordinate 1,018,829 downwards.
AAACTCTACGTGTCTCCTCATGACCTGGACATTCGCAACACGGATCTGCCCGGGAATCTGGCTGCCCTCGTCAACGGAAAAACTAAAGTAAGTGTTTGTGTGGGAAGAGCATACTGCCATAGAACAAAGATGATAATTGATGCAAAAATGAGCATGTATTGCATATCTGTGTGCTTTTAGACCACAAAAGAGCGTCACATGTGGGCTTGTCCATTCCACCCGCCCGTCCAGCTGTATTTTATCATCAGGAACGTGGAACGATCTCCGAACTTCAGCATCTCTCGGATCAAAATTTGGAATTATAACCGCAGCCTTAATGTAAGTACAGCAGAAAGAGTACAAGCTGGACGATAAAAGTGTTTACTGAAAGCAAGAGCAGCACATCCATCGATCCAAATGATCAATTCAGTGTTGATCAGCAAGAGCGTTTGCTGACATACTGCAGATTAAGCACTTGCAAAACACAGTCAACACATTAGTGAAGCAGCAAATCTGCTTGTTGTTTAAAACATGTTGGGTTTTTCCGACCTGACTCGTGTCTCGGACCGGCAACCGTCTTCCCAACCAATGCAACACACACCAACCAACTTCCCAAATTTGTGATGTGAATCATTTATAAACCTGCTGTCCACAAAAGAGAGACTTTAAGGTCTCCCTGCAAGTTTCCACCAAAATAAAAGCTTGATGGTTTAATGTTTGAAAACAAGAAAATTAAGACAGCCATAAATTGTAAAACATTGTACTTGTACTGTTCTTCTATAAAATAAATTACTAATATTAGTAGTACATTTTTGTTATTTTAGAGTACAGTAGTATTATTTTAATAGTAATCAGTTTCTTTATTGATTTATTGAATTTTTTAAATTTAAAAAGTAATAAAATAATATTTTTAATAATGCTAGTATTGTTGTTATTGTTTATTATTATTATTATTATTATTAAGTGTCCATTTGTTATTTTACAGTACAGTAGTATTATTTTAATAGTAATCAGTTTCTTTATTGATTTATTGAATTTTTTAAATTTAAAAAGTAATAAAATAATATTTTTAATAATACTAGTTTGTTGTTATTGTTTATTATTATTATTATTAAGTGCCCATTTGTTATTTTACAGTACAATAGAGAGCTGTATGGATGTCCTTCCTGTATCTTTTTACTTCATTCCTGCTCTGCAGTTATGTAGTGCTAAATCAAGCCTCACTATTACTATGACTTACACTTGGAGTTAGGAGTTTGTGCAAATAACTCATTCTTGTCCTGTTTGTGTGCTATCGGTGTGCTGTTACATTTCAGATTTATGACTCGCATACATCTTTTTACAATAAAAAAATGAGTTCCCCATAAGTTTAATATCCTTATAATCCCTGTTTAAAAAATACTATGCTGATATGTGTATGTACTTGTTCATATTTTACACACATTACATTTATTAATTTAGCAGATGCTTTTATCCAAAACAACTTGCAAATGAGGAATACAAGTGACTTATCATTTTTATATATAATTTTAGTTTTATAATTTTATTTATAAAAATTGTAGAATTCATAAATATATGATATATATATATATATAAATTCTTATGAATATAATATTTTTATATAAATAAATAAATATATGTATATGTGTTCTTTTTTTTTTTTTTACTCTCATTCACCGTATTAGCAACAATTGACCTCTGAATCAGTTGACCTTTAGAATTCATGTCATATTTTATATTATATATATTTTTTCCAAAAATACTTTTCGGCAATTTTTGTCTTTATTGGATAAAATTATTACTTCTATACGTATATGTTTGTATGTATGTATGTATTGTTTTTTGTTATTTGTTTTTTTCTCTCATTCACCCCATTAGCAACAGTTAATAGGGCTTGTGTGTGTTTTTATGAAAATTCATGTCATGTTTTGTGCTTGCACATTGGTAACATTTACATTTAGTGATCCATTTGAATATGCATGTGTTTTTCTGACAGGATCTGGACATTGGTGCGCGACATGTTCGCTTGTATGTGAACAGCACTCTGGTGTTCGAGGGGCAGTTGGAGAAGGGCTGTGGTAACCAGGTCTTTGACTACAGCAGCTCCATTGAGCTCCAGGAACCACATCTCCCAGAGTGCACCTCTCCAAGCCCTGTCTCTTCAGGACACAGTCTGCAAGACTGCAGCCCACATGAGCCAGAGCCTCAGGAGTCGATTGCTGATGTCTCAGTGGAAGAAACAAGCCAGGACAAATCTGACCTAGTTAACCCTGGCAGCTGTGCTGCAGAAATGCAGAGAGACTCTCTAGAAAGAGACGACTCTTCTCCTCTGGACCTCACGTTACCCGCCGGCCGGACGGAGGCGATGAAGACGGTGACCACACAGCCGTCCTCCAGTCGGATTCCACATTGGCTCCAGGCGCTGAATCGAACCGCAGCAAATGAGGCCGAAGCGTCTCGGGAACGAGAGCGTCCTCAGTGGCTCCAGGCACAAAATACAGCCGAACCCAAATCCAAACAATCAGTGCTGCCTGACATCTCGTGCAACCCTGTAAGTGTCTGCAAACAGGCCTCCAGCCACAAGGCCCCGCAGGGGACAGTGTCTGGCGAATTCAGTTCTGATTCGTTAGATTTGGACCCCGATTTGGGACTGAATTACAGCTTGTGGGCAGAACAAGAATCGCATTTAGAGCAGCACTTGAGCGATCGGTTGGACCAGGATTTGGACCTGTGGGATGAGCAGTTCGAGCGGACCGAGCGACCCATCAGTGGCAGGAGAGGTTCAGCGCGATCTGTGAGCAAAACACAACCGGACCGCAGCAGCGAGTTCACCGCAACAGGTGCATTTCTTAACACACTAAAGCTGCATCCGAGCCATCTAGAGTCGTAAGATTAGCATTAGTGTTTCACATTGAAATTAATATGACAGAGGTTTTCATATTGATTATCATGCATGCTTTTCTGGTATAACATTACCCACAATATTGCTAGACAGGTTTGTGGCGGTTGGTTCTAGGACTGGGTGATACATTGTGGAAAAAAATTAATAATGTTTTGTTTTTGTTTTTTGAGTAATTTTTACTTCTATATATTTAGCCTAGGTGAAGACGATCAGGTGCACGTTGCTAAAAAAAAGTCTGCATGTAAATTAGCATGTCTCCGAGTGAATGAGTGGTGTGGTTATGTCTACTAATCCTGTCAAATACACACTAAAACTCAACTCAAATAAAGAAAGAAGTATTTAAACTAAGAAAGAAAGAAGTATATTGCTACTGTACTGTATAGTAAAATGTGCTTCTCAAAGTGGTAATAATAATAACAACAATAGTTATAATAAAAATTAAGGAATATTATACAACCAAGATATTTTTATATTCATTCTTGTTTTAATGTATACAATATACAAGTTCGGTTATGCAGCACATTATTTGTAAATTAATGATATTTTCATTTTATTAGCAGCACCTTATGTGACGAAAACAATTAATTAAAAACATTAAATGTTATTTTTCATTTAATTACATTTTAGAAGATTGATCAAATTGTTAAGGTTTTAAAAATTCATTTTATTTATGGGTTTGTGGTTTCGAGAATTGTATGATGTTAATACTCCCTGCATACTTTCCCATCACCAGTGCATGCTAGAAATATATAAACTGGGATGCAGCCAATCATACTTTTCGCATGAATTTATGCACATTTTAGTGCTAATGCATAGTACATTTGTGACCCTGGACCACAAAACCAGTCATAAGGGTCAATTTTTTAAAATTGAGATTTATACACCATCTGAATAAATAAGCTTTCCATTGATGTATGGTTTGTTAGGATAGGACAATATTTGGTCGAGATACAACTATTTGAAAATCTGGAATCTGAGGGTGCAAAAAAATCTAAATATTGAGAAAATCGCCTTTAAAGTTGTCCAAATGAAGTTCTTAGCAATGCATATTACTAATCAAAAATTAAGTTTTTATATATTTACAGTAGGAAGTTTACAAAATATCTTCATGGAACATGATCTTTAGTTAATGTCCTAATGATTTTTGGCATAAAAGAAAAATCTATAATTTTGAGCCATACAAATATACCCAAGTGACTTAAGACTGGTTTTGTGCTCCAGGGTCACATTTATGATGACTGCTTATTTTGTATTTTTTTTTCCTTGTTGCCGTAGAGGTAAGCAGCCTGGCGTCCGTCCGTAACAGAAGACCGAAACCTCACTGGTGCGAACCGGATGACCCGTTAATGGAATCCTGGGACTCGTTAACAAAGTTTAACCAGTGTCAGCGAGGGCGAATCTCCAACATGGGCCTGGAGGGAGATATTTTCGATGAGTTTGTTCAGCGTCAGTCTCGTCCGACACCCGTCTCCACCCGACGCTCCTCTGCTCCGGCACTCCCTGATTCTGACGACCCCGAAGACGACCCTCGTGATGAGGACTTCGAGATCCCGGTTCTCCCGCAGGGTCGCCACCTCGTCATTAACATCCTGTCCACGTGGGGCGACCGTCACTACATCGGCCTCAACGGTATCGAGATCTTTTCTTCCACCGGTGAGCCGGTCACACCGGTCCACATCACGGCCGACCCGCCTGATATCAATATTCTGCCGGCCTACGGGAAAGACCCACGAGTCGTTACTAACCTGATAGACAGCGTACACCGGACGCAGGACGACATGCACCTCTGGCTGGCCCCGTACACTCCGGGTCGCAAGCACGTCATCAGCATGGATCTGGGTGTTAGATGCTGCCTGGCGATGATCCGTGTTTGGAATTACAACAAGTCCAGGATTCACTCGTTCAGAGGAGCGAGAGAAATGGAAATGATTCTCGATGGACGTTGTATCTTCCGAGGGGAGATCGCCAAAGCTTCAGGAACGCTCTCAGGAGGTACAGATGAAAATATAACACACATTTGCTGAATGAAATCCAATGCTTGTTTCTTACTAATTCTGGGGTGCTGATTTTAAAAATAGTGTCTGTTTTGCTCGAGAACATCACACTTTCTCACAAAATGTGCTTTTTGTAGCATTTTTGCCATTTGTAAGGTGAGGAAGTCTTTAATTCTCTCTTGATCAGTAGAAAATTGCCACAAAGACATGATTCTTGTCTTCCTCTGAGCCAGATTACAATTATAATTTTTTTTTAAATCTAAGCCCATTTTCACTTGTATGAATGATTCTGACATTTTATGCCTAATTCTGATTTCAGGGTTAGAATTTTGGCCAGTGACAGAAGAAAATGCAAACATGAGCCAGATGTTTTCTGCTACATCTGCAGGGGTTTTAATACATCCGAATAGCGACAGAAAATGACAGATTTTGTGAAAAAGCTTATTTATTTATAAACCTGTGTTTTTTTTAAATTAACTTCTCACATTTGACTTCTTTTGTTATTTTTATAAGTGCATTAAAGCTGATATATATACAGTGGTGTGAAAAAATGTTGTGTTTACTTGTGTTATCTTTGACTAATATTTAAATTTGTTTGATGATCTGAAACATTGAAGTGTGACAAACATGCAAAAAAATCAGGAAGGGGGCCAACACTTTTTCACACCACTGTATATATATATGACAAACTGTATGTGATAAAGTTTTTATTAATATTTTTGAGCTCAGCATCATCAAATTAGGTGATATTAGGCTTTTTTTGCAAATCAGCATATTTTTTTAGGATGCATAGCTGTGTACTTGATAATTGAATTCATTTAATGTTAACATGAACATCATCATGTTGTTATTGTTGTTGTTTTTTCAGAATTGGATCAGTTTGGCGATACAATCCTGTTCACCACGGATGATGACATCCTGGAGGCCATGGCGCAGTTTGATGACACGTTCGAGGGTGAGATGGAGATGGACGGGCCGGGTGTGGAGGAAGAGGAGCTGCAGCGGCCGCAGACGGCTGATGGTGAAGGAGAGGAGAGACCGTTCACACAGGCCGGGTTCAGGAAGGAGGATACGCACAGCCACGTAATTGATGCTGCTTTTAAAGCACTCATATAGATATTTTTGGTTCTATGTACACGTGCAATTTGGGGTCAGTAAGATTTTTTTTTAAGAAACGAATGCTTGTATCCAGCAAGCATGCATTAAATTGACCAAAAGCGGCAGTAGAGACATTTATAATGTTAACAAATTAATGCTGTACTTTTAAAATATTGGGCAGCACAACTATTTTAAACATTGCTAATAATCAGAAATGTTCCTTGAGCAGCAAATCAGCATATTAGAATGATTTCTGAAGATCATGTGACACTGAAGACTGGAGTCATGATGCTGTTGTGATTGTTTCTGTTGTCTGAAACAATATACTCGACATTATGAGTGGAAAAAATAAAATGTAGGTTAAAGGGGTCAAAAAAACGTTGCTAAAAAGAACAGTATTTTGTGTATTTGGTGTAATGCAATGTGTTTATGCGGTTTAAGGTTAAAAAAACATTATTTTCCACATACTGTACATTATTGTTTCTCCTCTATGCCTCGCCTTTCTGAAACGCATTGATTTTCGAATCTGTCTGAAAAGCGAGGTGTGCTCTGATTGGCCAGCTATCCAGCGTGTTGTGATTGACTGAATACCTCAAGCGTGTGACGGAAATTTTACGCCCCTCACCTAGGGCTGGACAATAATTCAATATCAATATGTATCGCGATATAATTTTTTTCAATAATGGCGATATGATTTTTAAACACATTTCCGATATTTCGATATTTCAAAAAACATTTTCGTAAACTGAAAAAAAAAATTAAAAAAAATAAATAAAATAAATTGATGTGTGTAGCTTTAGGGAAATACCGGGAAACACCCGTAAATGGCGCATCATGCACGTGAGGTTATCTGACGGAGAGACGCAAAGCAGTTTAAAGCAGAGTCCTGCACGGGTCCTGTTAGGTAAACCTGCATCCGCAGTACACAACAGAACACCCGACCCGTTATCCGACAGCAGCCAGCACCAATTTAATTCTGTACCCGACCCGTTTGACGTAAAGACCGCGACCTGAACCGCACCCGCATGAAATAGGCTACTGCATCAGTAAGGCAAAATTATTTATTTTCTCATGTGACACAAGCAATCAAACCAAAATAGGCATTT
>NW_015536496.1:1008034-1009887 GCF_001515605.1 Sinocyclocheilus anshuiensis | reverse complement strand
TTATGCAAATCTTCCCACATCGTGACGTAGACATGTGGGGGCGTGTTTAAACGAGGCGTTTTAGGAGGGCGGGGACGAGTCTTAACTTTTAAATAGTATATCTCTTTGGGTTTGAGACTTTAGTCTTTGCAACTTTAGGGATCTTATCTATTCACGAACAGCTTGTAACGCTCCAAAGAGAAAGGAAAACTTGAAATTGCATCATATGACAAAAATAAATATTATTGTAAATATATAAATAAGCCCTTTAAAATTTTGCTTATTTTTTATGTACTGTTGAGGTCAAACAATGTGTGAAAATTAATCATGGGATGTGTTTTGCTTCAGATGGACCTTGACCACATCGCTGCAGCTGAACCGTGTGCTGGCACTGGAGAGGAAACAACAGGACTTTATACGGGCAGCAGTAAGTATCAATAAATCACAAAACTAAGTAGGTTTTCTATTATCTAACTGTGCCATGATGTGTGTGTGTGTGTGTGTATTACAAAATGCAGTCTCATGGTAAGAAACATTTCATGCATTTTCTGTAAAGCTGCTTTGGAATGATGTGCATTGTAAAAAACACTAAACAAATAAACGTGAATTAAATTGAATATTTTAACTCTGTTTCTCTCTAGTTCTGCAGCTGAATCTGCTGTCGTCGTGGGGTGACCCTCACTATGTGGGTTTGACGGGGTTAGAGGTCGTTGGTAAGGGCGGTGCGAGTATTCCTGTTGATGTCTCTATGGCAACAGCGTCACCCCGTGACCTCAATGACCTCCCTGAGTGCAGCAACGACCTTCGAACTCTGGACAAGTTAGTGAAAGATACTTTCTGTATATCAGAATTGAGAAGGAACTGGTTTTTGGATGATTATAAATCCTGTTTTCTTTCTCTGTCAGGTTGTTTGATGGGATGAACATCACGACAGATGATAAACACATGTGGCTGATTCCCTTCACATCCAGTTCTGATCACACACTCACCGTGAGGTTCGCTCAGCCGCAGACGATCGCCGGATTCAGAATATGGAACTACAACAAATCGCCTGAAGACTCTTACAGAGGGGTGAGAGTAAAATCTGGGCTCTGTTATTCTGGATTGGATTGTTGTACTTCATCAGGTATGTGCACTAGTGTTTTTCAGCACCTCATGTGCCGTGTGTTTCCTCCAGGTGAAGGTTGTGCACGCGTTCCTGGACGGTGCGTGTATTTCTCCACTCGGGGGGTTTCTCATTCGCAAGGGTCCGGGGAATTGCCACTTTGACTTTGCACAGGAGATTCTGTTCATAGACTACCTACAGTCCAACACGAGCACTGCTGCCCATAACAGATCGCTCACTACGACCAGCAAGACCACAGAGGATGCGCACGCTCACTGGTGCAGCACGCTGATACTCTCATCTTTGCGTACAGAAATGTTACAGACAACCTTAACCCCTCATATTGTTGTTTGTTGTGTGTTTTCAGGTGTGGAAACCGGAGAGATGAGTTGGCCAGTATGGACTATGAGGCTCCATTGATGCCATGCGGATGTATCCTCACTTTTGCTCACTATACGGTTCATTACAAATATCAGTTTCTTACATTATCTGTCCTGGTAATACAGTCTTTAAATATGCTGTTGATTCATGTTACAAGCAAAATGAACACTAGTAACAGTATTAGTCATAAATGTATTATTTGTGAGATCTCACAGGGAGTTATGTGTTGAAATAGACTAGAAATTTCATCCATTGAAAGAAAATGGCTTGAAAAATAGCTATATGTATCATTTTTAGCCTTTATTGGATAAAATAGTCTGCTTTAATAGATAATTCCCTGTGAAATCTGACAAATAATACATATTTATGTGTGTGTATAATATATATA
>NW_015536496.1:990606-1007916 GCF_001515605.1 Sinocyclocheilus anshuiensis | reverse complement strand
ATATATTCATGATTTATTTTATATATATATATATATATATATATATATATTCGAAATAATCTATTTAGATTGTAGTATGTCTGTAGATAGACGTTAAATAGATTCAAAAATCTAAATCGATAACAGATAAAAAATTAATTTCAGTCTTTAGATAAATAAATATTTATGATTTATTTTAGAAGTGTTATATATATATATATTTGAAATCTATTTAGATTTTATTATCTGTCTGTAGATAGATGGATAGATTCAAAAATCTAAATTGATTATTTCAAATAAATTATTTTGTTAGACTGATAAAAATAAAGATAAAACATTAAAAATATAACAATTATATATCTATGTAATACTTTAATTACTTTGTAGAGCTGTTACATTTTTATCAGCCATTGGCAAGTATGGCAGAAAGTAACAATTCAGCAAAGCATTGCAAAAGTTCAATTTTCCCATTGATCCATGAATTTCGATCTTATCCGTGTGTGTTTGAGATTATCATATCTATCAAGTTTTTCCTTGACTGATTGTGTGTCAGTTATCTTCCAGTTGCAGTTGTTGACGACGTGGGGCGACCCGTACTACATCGGCCTTAATGGACTGGAGTTCTATGACCGGAATGACCAGAAGATCCCGCTCAGTGACAACAGTATCCTTATGAACGCACACACACACACACACACATAGTGATCAGTCAAGGGGCCGCACGCACATCACCCAACAAGATTGAGACACTTTACAGCTCAAATAAGAGTTTTCTTTAACAGTTTGCCACCAGACATCGCTGCGTTCCCCGACAGCGTGAATGTGTTGGATAACGTGTGCGGTGACGTCCGCACACCTGATAAACTGATAGATGGGGTCAATAACACACAGGACGGGCGACACATGTGGCTCGCACCGGTGCTGCCTGGACTGGTGAGGACAAACTGTGTGTGGGATTGTGTGATCGTGGGTTTATCAGCTAAGCTCCGCCCCCTCCTTGAGTACTGCTGTAACTCAAAACAAGCTTTACAGAAAATCCCATAGGAATCATCAGGAGGTTTCCATAAACGGTGGGATTTTCACTAAAACATGCACCAGAAAGTGGCCAGAATTGATCTTATTATGTCTTTTTTTTTTTTTTTTCCAGGTGAACCGTGTCTATGTCATCTTTGACCAGCCAATGACAGTTTCCATGATTAAATTATGGAATTATTCCAAAACACCTCAGCGAGGAGTCAAGGAATTTGGGGTAAAAACAAACAAACACACACACACAAATCTAAAAGTCTACACACATAAAAATAAAGGTGCTTCAAAAGGCTCTTCACAGAGATGCCATAGAAGAACCATTTTTGGTTCCACAAAGAACCATTCAGTCAAAGGTTCTTTAAAGAACCATCTCATTCTTACCTTTTTATAATCTGAAGAACCTTCTTTCGCCACAAAGAACCATTTGTGAAACATGAAGGTTCTTCAGATGTTAAAGGTTCTATGGAACCATTTAGACAAAAAGGTTCTTCTATGGCATCGTGAAGCACCTTTATTTTTAAGAGTGTATATAAGCAGCACCAAAGATGAGTTCAACATTAGAAAGCAGAACACTTTTAATAATGCATTACTGTTCAAATGATTGATTTTTAATGTTTTTGAAAGACTTTTCTGCTCAAAAATACAGCAAAAACAGAAGCATTGTGAAATATTTTTACAATTTAAAATAACTGTTTTGTATGTGAATATACTGTAAACTGTAATTTATTTCTGTGATGCGCAGCTGAATTTTCAGCATCATTACTCCAGTCTTCAGTGTCACATGATCTTCAGAAATCATTCTAATATGATTATTTGCTGCTAAAGAAACATTTCTGATTTTTATCAGTGTTGAAAACAGGATTCTTTGAATAGAAAGTTTAAAAGTTCAGCATTTATTTTAAATCGAAAACTTTTTATCATTGTCTTTACTGTCACTTTTGATCAATTTAATGCTGAATAAAAAGTATCTAAGACCATCACACAGAATTATATTTGTATGCATGTGAAATGTAAGAATTCATTGTTTCCTTCTCCTGTTTTTCTGCATCTGATGACCTGAGCTCATGCGCATTAATTCAGTCGTGTGTGTTTGTGTGTTTAGCTCTTAGTCGATGACCTGTTAGTGTATAACAGGGTTTTAGAGTGTGTGAAGAATTTTTCACGGGGAATTCTGCCAACCCTGGATCCTGTCGTTCCTTACCACACCATACTGTTCACGGACAACACGCAAATCACACACCGAGAGAAGAGCACAATTATCAGGTACACACACTACATTTAATGTTTCTGTGGTGCTTTTTTGTTTAAAGCAACTTGAGCAACTTTTTTTTTTTTTACAGAAATGTGGGTTTTTCCTATTGCATCAGGCTGTAAAAAACTTTCTTGCAACCTCTGTTTTTAAAATTGCACTAATTAAACACCCACATAAATGCATTAAACACACACCCACAGCTGAATGTGAGCACTCAATGCCAAACCCAGACAAAACACACGCGCACACACACACACACACACACACACACACACACACACACACAACTGCTGTTGACTGACTCATTGTTTGGCCTGATCGCTCTCTCTTATGCCCTGAGCATGATGCAAAACAGACCAGATGATGACTTGAGAAACTCTGTGTGTGTGTGTTTTAAATGAACTGTATGAGAAGCTGTGATCACGCTTATATTCATCCTTCTAGCCTACGGTTCACTTCCAGGCTGCATTTTTGTCCCATGATGCATTTTGTGTTCATGTAAACAAGCGCCTTGAAACTCAGTCTGTCATTATAGCAACCATGTGGAGTACCAGGATGTAAAATTGACCAATGAGAATCAGATCATTCACCAGCACAAGAAGAAACAGACAGCTGACCCAGGTGCTGACAATCATTACACGCACGTTTAATTCGCTTAATGAGGACATGCATGAACTGCTATTGTTTTATTATGAAGCTAATATAATGACTACCTCCTAAGCGTACCATAGAAAACTTGCATGTTTAATTTTCAGAATAAGTCATAAATGTGTTTAATTTCAGCTCTGCGGCCCAAAACCTGCATGACGGATGTACGGAGACACGGAAAGCAGCGATACTGAGAGTATGACGGCAGGGTGCAGGGATTTTGAAAGCAGGTTTTCTTTTTCTTTTTCCCCCTGGGAACATTTGGAAAACTCAGTAACCTCAACACACACACACACACACACACACTCACAGACACACACACACACACACACTTGAACTGTATGATAAAGCTGTATATATATTTTTTGCTATGATGTTGTTGTGTTATTATTGTAAGTCTTTTTAAAGTAAGTGTCCGTTGACCATGTCGTGTGATTTTGGATGGAAGTTAATGCATACTAACATGCACACCACATTTCATTTTTCATGTCAGATCCACTTGTGATAAGAATTTGTAGTTTGTATATCCTACAGCCATGTTTGAAATATTTAAACAGTCTAATTGTCTAATATATCAGCAACAATAAGTACTTACAACATTTCAGATTTACAGAGTTTCTAAGTCTTTCACAGTTCATTCAAAACACTTTTAACAAAAACAAATATGCAAATGCTGCCAGTTTACCTCATATGAAAGCCACTGTAATTATTATTAAATATCACCTATCTCTTTATTGTTTGTCACTATTTTTATTTGGGTATGCAATTTTATATCGAGACTTTACCTTGAGAGAAAATCTTCTTGGAAACGGTCATTATTTTTGTAATTGGGTTCAAAGCTGCTAGTGTTGCAGAAATCATTTACTGCAGCATAAACTGAGATTGAGGTTTGTAATATCATCATAGCTACAGATCTGAATGCTAACTAATCCTAATCTTTGAGCAAACCGAACCTTAAATGGTGATTTTTTTTTTTTTTTTTCATCAAGAGCTTAATCCAAATAATTCTAGCAGCTGCTGTGATTTGTTGATTATAATAGGAGTGGTCATGTTTGGTTATTCATTTTCAAAAATATTTATGAGTTTGAGTTTTGGTTTTTGGCTGAAAATGTACTCTCTCTCAGACCATCCAAGATGTAGATGAGTTTGTTTCTTCATCAGGTTCGAAGAAATGTAGCATTGCATCAGTGTCTCAGCAATGGATGCTCTGCAGTGAATGGGTGCCGTCAGAATGAGAGTCCAAACAGCTGGTAAAAACATCACAATAATCCACAAGTAATCCACACCACTCCAATCCATCAGTAAATGACTTGAGAAGCCACAAGCTGCATGTTTGTAAGAAACAAATCCTAAAATAGTCCTCTTTCCATAATATTTGCTTTCTCCAATGAAAAGTAATTTTATCTGAATCAGGAGAAAAACAATTGACTGGAGGAAGCGGTATTATGGTTTTATTAGCATTATTATGGATTATGTATTCTGGCCAGATGAGATGGTTTAAAGTTAAAACATCTTTAGTATGGAATTGTTTCTTACAAACGCAGCTTTTGTCTTCTCCAGATGTTAACTGATGGACTGGAGTGGTGTGGATTACTGTGATGTTTTATCAAATGTTTGGACTCTCATTCTGACGGCACCCATTCACTGCAGAGCATCCATTGATGAGACACTGATGCAATGCTACATTTCTCCAAATCTGATGAAGAAACAACCTCATCTACATTTTGGACGACCTGAAGGTGTGAGCATTTTCAGCAACTTTTTATTATTGGAGAACTATTCCTTTAAAAGGAAAGATTTAACCAACATGTTAAATGTTCTGCTTGTGGTTGTCTAGTTTACTTGTTACTACATGCCTTAAAAAACTCTCAAAAACTTTACCAAATCCACTGATTTAGTTCTTCCTCATAAGTTCTTGTTCTAAGAAGTTCTCAACCTGGTACCTTGTAAACACTATTTTGTTTGCAGGTGAACTGGTGCGCTGTGTCTTTCTGTACAATCCAGCCATTATGACTGTACCTGCCAATTTTTTGCTAATACCTATTGGTTTTGTGTAATATGCATTGGATGCCAAGCCAAAATTATTGTTGTTGACGGAGACTCCATGAAGCACGCCACAACAGAATCACATTTCAAAGCCTGAGAGATTTTAATGCAAGAATCTGCAACACTTTAATTTAAAATAAGGAATGACGTTAACAATCTATCTCATCCTCCAGCCTGACAGGAGCATTTTTGAACAAACATTGATAAGGCCCTGCTCGGCTGGGGTGAGACGATACCACAGACAGATGCGTTTCGGTTCCCCTGATGCAGTTCTCTGGAGACTGTGTGATCTTCAGATCTTTCCTGGAAATGTTCCATCTTCCCTCTGAGTGTCCCATTTCTCAATCTGAGCGACACACGGAAATGTTGAGAGTAAATGACATTCATGCACAATTCTGATGCTTACAGAAATAGGGGATGAAGGAATATTTACCCAGGATAGAGGGCAGAGAGATTTGTAGACCCTCTTGTACCAGTCACATGGAGCTGTGTCGACACCTTTGGCATCCAGAGCTTTTTGGCAGCGATAATAATCTATAAATTAAATGGATTCCATAGATTACTGTGTTTTTTGGACATGGTAGCATGGTATTTCTAAAATGTGAATCGCAAAAAAGAACAAGTACAGGTTAAATTTCACATTACTCTAAAAAAAAAAATGTAGGAGGAAAATATTTCTCATGACAATCATAGAAAAATGCAAGAAATCTCCCTTATTTTCTTTATGCAATTTTTCATTGAAAAAAAAAAAAAACGTACTGTTTTTACGATTTATATAAATTATTAGTAAAATATTTGGAGTAACGTGTTTCTGAAAGTCTCTTATGCTCACCAAGGCTGCATTTATTTGATTAAAAATACAGTAAAATAATTTCAAACCATTTCAGGATTATTTGATGAACAGAAAGTTCAGAGTATAAGGATTTGAAATAGAAATCTTTTGTAAAATTATAAATGTATTTACTGTCACTTCTGATCAATTTAATGTGCTCTTACTAGGGCTGTAAAATCGATTAATCGTGATTAATCGCATCCAAAATAAAAGTTTGTGTTTACATAATATATGTGTGTGTATGTGTATATTTATATGTATATATAAATAAACACACATAAATGTATACATATTTCAGAAATATATGTAAAATGTATTTATATATAACATAAATCATATATAAATATGAATATATGTAAATATTTCTTAAATATATACACATGTATGTGTGTGTGTATATACATATAATATATACACACACACAATGTATTATGTAAACACAAACTTTTATTTTGAATGCGATTAATCACGATTAATCGATTTTACAGCCCTGAATAAAGATATTCTTTATTTCAAAAAATAAATCTTGCTGACCCCAAACTTTCAAACGATAGTGTAGGCTTATGTTTCATACAGAATTGTATTAATTAATAACAAACTTGGTTAGCATGCGAGCTTATTTCAGCAACGGAATTAAAATATATTTGCGACTCAGAATTGCGAGAAAAAAAGTCTGAATTTTGTGAGGTAAACTAAGAATTGTGAGGAAAAGCTAAGAGTTGCAATTACCGTTTTTACCGTGTTGAATAAATAAGTTTCCATAGTTAAGAGCGCAGGTTCAATAAACACTCGCGAACCAAAACATCGCGTTCAGGTAACCACAGCAACGGTAAAGCGTGAATCGACAAAACCTTACACTTTTTATATCGCAAGTATACACAAAAAAGTTCTGTTAAAAAGTTTTTAAACAGCTAAAATACTATTCAAATTATTTACATAAATTACCTTAAAAATGTCGAGTCACCTGACAGTTACACTGATGGTTGCACCACCACAGGTCACGCACTTGGATAACGTTACTCTCTAAATATTTTTTTTCCCCTATAGATGACTCACCCAGGTAGTTCTGCCAGCAGTTTCTCGTCTGGTTCTGGTTCGGGAAGCGGGCATCGAACGGCGCCGTGCGGTACTGCTCCAGTTTCTGCTGAATGTCTTCGGCCATGACTCGCGCGTGTCCCTTTAATTCAATTCAGATAACCTTAAATGCATGCATCTATCATAATTCAGCAATAGATTAATGCAGCACGCTGCGCAATGCCAAGAGATGCCCATGTATGTCCATACGCATTAGAATGCTTAATTTCATCATGAAAAAATAAATAAAGAATAAGAATAGTAATAAAACATGGGTCACGAGACTAATGTATTTATATGAGCTCTATATGATTAGACGCTTAGACTGTGTGTATATGACTAATATAACGCTGCACATAAATATATTTCAGTAGGATTACAATAGCGCATCTATCAAGGTGTTATGTTTCATATATTATTCCATTTATTAGTTTTGTATTTCAAAAAGATCCGATGTGGTCGATGCCTTCGTCGTCACATTGTTAAACACTTTCGCTTTTACAATCAGAGTCCTTTTCCTACATTTCAATAGAAAGTGTTAAATTACCACATGCAATGACAGCGTTATTGTGCCGTGGTGTGCTTTACCTGTCTGAGGCGGCTGGCTGTTCGGAGTGACTTGTTCAGTGACAGACAATCCTCATTCACTAGCTGTGTGTGTGTGATGATAAGTGCACTTGAGCGCCGGCGTGCAGTCCTTTACACACGGTATGGCGGACTCGGGTCACATTGAAACCACTGAGATGCGCTCATAGGATGCGATGCGATGCGCTTCACGAGGCTAACTCCAGGAAGGAGCCCTATGCATGTGCATATGTAAAGAAACACAGCAGATAAATTGCTTAATCATGTATTTATTGTATGTGAATTCATGTGACCTTCAGAAGAGCACGTCAGGTCACATCCGTGCATTACAGCAGGTTAATGTTTAACCATCAACTGGAGAGAATCTGCATGGCTATTGTAAAGATCAATGCCTTCCCGTTTTATTTTGGCATCTTGTTTGTCTAAACGTATATGGATTGAAATATTATTTTTTTCTATACACTCGTTCTCAGAACAAAGTAACGTTCTAAAATTCGTTCAGATTGATCTCAAAACGAAAACGTTATTTAAACATCGTTTATGGAGCCAATTCTACTTGTTATTGCTCGTTTCAGAAATTATATTAAACAAGATGCCAAATTTTGCTACAAGTGTGATCGCAACATTCACCGTTTGTTTAAATTCATGTTATTAACTGCATGATTTTTACTGTGCATTTCTGGACATCACCTTGACTGATAAGCTACCCCTAAATATAAAGTAGAAACTTTAATTTTCAGTGAAGCTGCTTTGCAACGATTTGTATCGTGAACGTGAAAAAAAGATGCATGTCCTTAGAGTGCATAAATAGCTACAAGTATCACATACAGAGCCGATCCTCCCTATACGCAAAATACGCAAGCTGCGTAGGGCCCCCGAAACACCAGGGGGGGCCCTTGCCCTCAAAGATTATTTAATTTTAGTTTCGTTTTTGAATTTGGCCAGCGTTGAAAGCGTACTGAGCCGTGGTTTCCGTTCTCACATTCACCATGAGATGCGTTTAACATAAATCAATAATTCACTTTCGGTAGTTTTTGCATTTTCTTCGTACAGTAATACGTATTGTCTTGCATTTGCTGTCTCTGTGGTCCAGTAAACCTGCATGAACCCACTGTATGTGTACAGTGTGCGTGCAAGTGGCACGTTTAAATGGAATAACAAAATTACTATGCTGAAAACGTGGCTTATGAATATTAAGTTGGTATGGCCTAATAAATATTCATGAGACAAGTGTGACGTCTTGAATAAGCATGAAATAAGAAGATCAAAAGAAATGATCAACTGCATTAAGGATTAAAAAAAAAAATAGCACTGAATGCATTCTACAGTTTTTATTACACAGCATAGCAATGCAATCATTTAGAGTATTCTCAAATAAAGACAGAAAATGGCAATAAGCTAAATTTCGACCTGATCTACAGGTTTACAAAACCAGTTAATAATAATAAACCTCTAATTATAAATACAATGCATCAAAGTTAGCTGATTTATTTTAAACATGTTCATCTACTACACCTGTAATTTAATCCAGTGTTTCATTTGGCTTCTTTAGATTCAAAGTCATGTTGTTTTGGTGCAGGTGATCGTCCTGATCTTCTGTGGATGTAGATAATACACAGAAAACTGAAGATGACATAAAGCTACAGTAAACTAAAGGTATAGTTCTGCTTGTTGGTTCGAACATCCACAGCCCCGCTTTAAATGAAACCTACATTTTGTAGATCTGATTCAAAACCGTAGTGTATTACTCATAACAGCATCTGTAGTGATTTTAGGTCCCTCTTTAAGGCACTACATGTACAGCACTAAGTGATAACAGTCCTCCCTGCTATCAAAACATCACAGTGAGTTAACAAGAATGACAAAGGTGCATCTTTAACAGCAGCAGCAGCAGCATGAAACAGCAGAACACTTACAAACACTTTGTTCTGACTCACCCGAACTCTTCAAACCATTAATAACCGAGACACAAAGTCTCCATCCTAACACACAAAGCCCTGTGATGCAGGAGCGACACTGCACTGCAAATATACAATATTCATTAGTTTTCTCTTGACACACACAACTAGCCTTGTTTTTAGTGTTGCTGTAAAATGCAGCTAAATGCTTAGTGTGTATGAAACACAATGCGCATTGTGTAAACTCCTCCGTTATAGCGTTACTCAAGACATCATGCCACTACAGACTCAGAATACAATGAAAACAGCACAATGATCCAAACATGAATCTCATGAAACTCATGTCCAGGTCATATTTCATACCAAAATCCAAAGGAAAACAAAGAATAAATTATATATTGCAAAAGAAAATTAAAGCCATTTTTAGGATGATTCAGTTTTTAGATTGTGGCATTACTTTTATGACATTTAAAGGAATAGTTCACCTAGAAATTGAAATGAGCTGAAAATGTACTCCTCTTTAGTCCGTCAAAGATGTAGATTCAACAAATTTGGAGAAATGTAGCATTGCATCTCTTGCTCACTCATCTGCAGTGAATGGGTGCCGTCAGAATGAGAGTCCAAACAGCTGATAAAAACATCACAATAATCCACACCACTCCAGTCCATCAGTTAAGAAACAAATAGTAAGAAACAAATCCATCAAGACGTTTTTAATCTTCAAAACCATTGCTTCCAGCTAAAATATGAGTGTGTAATCCATAAGTGGTCTGGTCTGAATCAGGAGAGAAATCTGCACAGATCAAGCAGCGTTTAAACAGTCCAAAACAGCTCTAAACAAATATGTTGAAAAATTCTGATGTGAGAGACAACAGAAGATGGACATTTTTACTGGAGGAAGCATTATTATGAATTATGGACTCATGTTTTAGCCTGAAGTGATGGTTTAAAGTTAAAATGCCTTGATGGATTTGTTTCTTACAAACACACACACAGCTTTCACTTCTCAAGACATTAACTGATGGACTGGAGTGGTGTGGATTACTTGTGGATTATTGTGATGTTTTTATCAGCTGTTTGGACTCTCATTCTGACGGCACCCATTCACTGCAGAGCATCCATTGCTGAGACACTGATGCAATGCTACATTTCTCCAAATCTGATGAAGAAACAAACTCATCCTAATCTTGAATAGCCTGAGGGTGAGTACATTTTCAGCAAATTTTCATTTTTGGGTGAACTACTCATTTAGACTAATTTCCAACCAAATTTGTCATGACCCAGACTGTTCTTTATGAGATTCACCTTTATATGAAATCCCTGATCATTATAAATATATATGTAGCCCCTGACAGTCTCTGGCCTTATGCAGAAATCTGAAATGCTTTACAGTAGTTTATGATTGTCATAAAATAATGCAGCAAGTTTGTAACTTCTAAATGAATACATTCAGTTTGATAGGATTTGGTTTAGTTTCCAATAAAAGCATCTCAGGTTTTATGACATCGATCTCAAGCAGCTTTAACTAGATAACAGATATTCTAAACAAAACAGTCGTGACATGAGCTCTGTTTTGGATTTCAAGTTCTACATGCAGTCACGGTTTAAATTTTTTTTTTGGCCTATATGACCTTTGGGTTGAAAATTAGTGTTTAAATATAAACTGTGTTAATTGTGTTTCAGAAAAGTGCATCACTGAAGCGCAGCCTGTAGAACTCCTGCTTCACATCCTCTTCAGTGATCGATTCATCAGCTGTTACTCTCAGAGCGCCGCTCTCCGACACATCATCCTTGATCTTGCGCTTGGTCAGAATCACTGGCTCCGTCTCGCCTGGTTCTGCGTGCTGTCGTCCATCTGGTCCCGTCAGAACGAGGTAACAGGCGTGGCGGCCTCGCTCCAACAGCGTCGCTACACAAATGCAGAAAGATGTTTATTTTTTTTAACAAACCTGACTTACAATATGTTGCGATTTAAAGGTGCTCGCAGTCGATTCGCAGACTTTTAACCCTACATATGCCTTAAAGGTACAGTAGCAAAAACTTTTAATGCAACAAAACGTTTGTGAAAAGGAGATACCCTTAAAAGAGATGATGTTCTGTGCAGGATTTCTTCTTTCAAGCAGCAGTTGGGAAAGTCGAGGATGCATCAGGAATGATGAATGCATCTCATTCTGAGTATCGACAAAAACACACACACACACATATCAGTGGCTTATTTCTGCAGGTGTGTGTTTGTGTGAATATGTTTTTGCTCTTACGGTCTGGTTGCCGTGACTCTGTCCCCAGAGCATGAACACTGAGTAGGTGTTTAATGTGAGGACAGACGCCGGATGAGGACTCGGAGTCCAGAACAACAGATTCACCTCCCACAGGACCACTCCAGAGCTTCCACTGAGAACCAATACCTAAAACACACCATATATATACACATTTAATCTAATCTATATAATTAGACAGATAATATATACATGCACCAAATGTCTGGGGTCAGTTTTTCTTTTGATCATATATTATTGCATAATTGCATTTTTTTTTTTTTTTTTTTTAATGATTTTTTAATGTTTTTAAAAAAGTTTTACATTTTTTTGCAATTAAAATAACCATTTCATATTTGAATATCATTAATAATGTAATTTATTCCTGTGTTCAAAGCTGAATTTTCAGCATCATTACTCCAGTCTTCAGTGTCACATGATCTTCAGAAATCATTCTAATATGCTGATTTGCTGCTCAAAAAAACATTTATGATTAATATCAATGTTGAAAATAGTTGTGCTGCTTCATATTTTGGTTGAAATCTTGATACATTTTATTTTTCAGGATTCTTTGATGAACGGAAGGTTCAAAAGAACAGAATTTAATTGAAAAAGAAATCTTTTGTAACATTATAAATGTCTTTACTGGCACTTTTGATCAATTGAATGCATTCTTGCGGAATAAAAGTATTAATATAAATTAGTATTAATTTTTTATTTTTTTTTTAAATCTTACTGACCCCATATTTTGAATGGTAGGGTTTTTACATATGATTAAAACTAGCCGGAAAAAAAAACTTACTCTTTTGGTTTTATTGCCAACGTCTTCCTCTATCATTATATCTGGAATTCCATCTTTGTCAAATTGCCCAAATGTTGGCACACTAGACAAACACACAGAGGAATAAATCAGTGTAACACGCACAAATACCTTCCACTGGTTTGGGATCAGTGTTTTTAATCTCACCTGAGCAGAGTGCTGGTGTTTGTGGTCCATGCGATCTTCAGTTTGTCTGTGTGCAGCAGTGACACGCTGGAGTCCGTCTGGACCAGCAGTGATGAAGAACTACTGCCAGGAACAACCATCACACGCTTCAGAGAATCAAACCTACGGCGAAGAGATCAGAAGAAACACATAATATAATGAGAATGGAAAATCAAAGAAAGAAAGTGGATAAGGTTTAACCCCCGATGTGTATTACTGATAGAGGGAGATCAATCCTGTGTGTGTGTCGGATTTTTCCTCCCAGCTTTTCTCATCCTTCAGCGCAGACTCCAGACCGGCCAGAGCTGCCAGACGTCGCAAACTGACCGCATAGAGCCCAGATTCTGTGGAGAGAGAGAAACGGTTGAGTTCAGGGACATAAAGAAGAAACTAAAGAGAAGAGATGCTAAAATCCTCTACACACTTTTGAGTAACAGCAGGTATGGAGCGCCACTGGCTGTTTTGAACTGCTGGTGACCAAACACCCCGTTCCCATCAACATGCACCTCTGAGCCGATCTGATCCCCTGACTTCCCTGAGAAAAACACCAGCTGAAAGAGGGAACAGATCACAATGAACACTATCACGAAGTCTTCAGCACAGGTGTTATTAAGTGTGTGTGTGTGTGTGTGTGAGAGTGTGTGTGTGTGTGAGAGTCAAACGCCAGCTAGGCCTGTCGCAATAATCAATATATTGACTTATCGCGCAATATATGTACATGACCTCAATAATTTTTGGTGACGCAATATATCGCCCATTATATTTACTTAAAAATTAATGTCACCATGTTTTTTGCATTCCACTTGCAAACTTGCAACTTTCCCATGAAGCTGTGTCTTTTGCAGCTTCTCATACATAATGTGGTGTAGTCATGAGGTGCTGGTTCAAATTTTAAAAAATGCTTCTACAAAAAAGTTTCATCTGCAGATATGGTCTTGTTTAGGGATCTGTGCCTCTGTGCTTACAGACATCTGACTGCTGAGTAGTGATTGTGTTTTTCAGCAATAGTGTGCACCCTTAATTTTCAGAGAAAAGAAGGTCAGGGAAAAAATCTGTAGATGGAAAAATCTCCATACAAGTTCTTTGTGCATTTTTCTTTTTTTCTACTTGTTACTTTGCACTTTTTGTTAGAAAATGTTTATTTACTATTTATTCAAGTTTTTTAAGGTATCTAATATTTTGATACTTAATTTCCATGATCTAAATATTCTTAAAAATGTAAAGTTTGTTGTCATTTGGAAGTGTGTTGGCCTTCTTGCATTATTATGCTGTTACATTATGATTATATATTCAGTGGCATAAAAATGGTCTTTAAAATGATAATCTTATCGCAATTATTTCTGGGGCATTATATCGCACAACAAAAAGTTGTTATCGTGACAGGCCTATTTATTGCATGTATTTGTTCAAAATACAGCAAAAACAGTAATATTGTGAAATTTTACAATAAAAAATGTTTTCTATATTAATATAATTTAAATTGTAATTTATTCCTGTGATGCAAAGCGGAATCATTATTCCAGTCTTCAGTGTCACATGATCCTTCAGAAATCATTCTAATATGCTGATTTGCTGCAATAATTTTTGGTGACGCAATATATCGCCCATTATATTTACTTAAAAATTAATGTCACCATGTTTTTTGCATTCCACTTGCAAACTTGCAACTTTCCCATGAAGCTGTGTCTTTTGCAGCTTCTCATACATAATGTGGTGTAGTCATGAGGTGCTGGTTCAAATTTTAAAAAATGCTTCTACAAAAAAGTTTCATCTGCAGATATGGTCTTGTTTAGGGATCTGTGCCTCTGTGCTTACAGACATCTGACTGCTGAGTAGTGATTGTGTTTTTCAGCAATAGTGTGCACCCTTAATTTTCAGAGAAAAGAAGGTCAGGGAAAAATCTGTAGATGGAAAAATCTCCATACAAGTTCTTTGTGCATTTTCTTTTTTTCTACTTGTTACTTTGCACTTTTTGTTAGAAAATGTTTATTTACTATTTATTCAAGTTTTTTAAGGTATCTAATATTTTGATACTTAATTTCCATGATCTAAATATTCTTAAAAATGTAAAGTTTGTTGTCATTTGGAAGTGTGTTGGCCTTCTTGCATTATTATGCTATTACATTATGATTATATATTCAGTGGCATAAAATGGTCTTTAAAATGCCAATAATATCGCTTATCGCAATTATTTCTGGGGCAATATATCGCACAACAAAAAGTTGTTATCGTGACAGGCCTATGTATGTGTGTGTGTGTGTGTCGTACCGGTATGGGTGTGAATGATGACGCTTCAGGATTATATGAAAGTATGGCAAAGTCCTCTGCTTTATCAGCATTCAGATCCGGAAAACTGATCAGTGGGAGATTTCCATTCAGCACAGTAGAACGCGACTGCTGCCAACTGATCACACCTGAAACATCAAAATATTTCCAAATGCACTTTTGATTTGGACAAAAAGCACTGTGATAAAACCATATTCATACACTACCATTCACAGAATTATTTTTTGTTTGTTTTTTGAAAGAAATTCATAGTTTTATTCAGCAAGGATGCATTAATTTGATCAAAAGTGACAGTAGAGACATTTATAATATTACAAAAGATTTCTCTAACACTTAAAAATAAGGTTTCATTTGCTAACATTAGTTAAATACATCAGTTAACATGAACTAACAATGAACAATACTTATACAGCATTTATTAATCTTAGCTAATGTTAATCTCAACATTTAATAATACATATGTGTCCCTGGACCACAAAACCAGTCATAAGGGTTAATTTTTCGAAATCGAGATTTGCACATCACCTGAAAGGTGAATAAATAAGCTTTCCATTGATGTATGGTTTGTTAGGATCGGACAATATTTGGCCGAGATACAACTATTTGAAAATCTGGAATCTGAGGGTGCAAAAAAATCAAAATATTGAGAAAATCGCCTTTAAAGTTGTCCAAATGAAGTTCTTAGCAATGCATATTACTAATCAAAAATTAGTAATATAATTATAGTAACTAAACGTTGTATCTGTTAACATATAGTTAGCACTGTGAACTAACATAAATGTTACCTTTTTTTTAAAGTAACATCAACAAAGGTTAATAAATGCTGTAAAAATCGTTTGGTTATTGTTAGTTGATGCATTAACTAAATGTTAACAAATGAGATCTTATTGTAATATGTTACAAAGGTTTCTGTTATAAATAAATGCTGTTCTTTTGAACTTTCTGTTCATCAAAGAATCAAGGTTTGTCACGGTTTCCACAAAAAATATGAAGCAGCACAACTGTTTTCAACATTGATAATTATTAGAAATGTTACCTCATATTAGAATGATTTCTGAAGATCATGTAACACTGCAGAATGGAGTAATGATGCTGAAAATTCAGCTTTGATCACAGGAATAAATTACATTTTCAAATACATTCACATAGAAGACAGCTATTTTAAGTTATAATATTTTTTTCTTTCAGTTTTTACTCTATTTTTAATCAAATAAATGCAGTCTTGATGAGCAGAAAAGACTTCTTTCAAAAACATTTAAAAAACTTAACAACTGTAATCATTTGAACAGTAGTGTATACCATAATATTTACATAGTACTGTTTCAAATACACTGTACTTTTTTCTCAGTGATGTTCACGTGTGCGTACTTAAATCCCATACCTGTGTTTTTATCGATAGCTGTAAGATTGTCCGCGTGAGCAACCAGACAGCCTGTTCCTTTTAGTCCAAGGCCCTTTACACCACACTCCAGCCAATCAAATTCAGCAGCTAGAGGTCGTTCCCAAAGCGTCTTCCCATCAGTGCCATCAACAGCCGTTAAAACCAGACATGGGATTGATAAATCTGAAAAAGAATCATTATTTCAGGCAGCATAACACACAATATAGCAGCAGCCCTTGAGTACCGTATGAAGATTTTTTTTTAGGGTATAATGACTTGAATCTTATCACTTCACAAATTTTGAAAACTAATGCATGAGCCATATGAACTTCTTTTAAGATGCTTCTGTGGTGTTTTAAACATTTTTGTGACTCACATGGTTTTTTATTGAATAGATTTGTCTTTATCTCTAAAACCAACAGCAAGCGGGTTTGTGCATGTGTGTTTTTAGGCCTACCTTCACTCAAACATGTGTTACGGCTGGCTTCAGCATCCTTGTAGATGAACAACACATCCAAGGCTTTGTCTTCATTGGCGTCCTCAACAGCCAGGAAATCATACGTGGCTATAGGAGAGAAACACATTCAGCATCCAATCAGGAATGCATGAACGTTACTACTGTAGCCACATAGCCACAGCCATATCACCCTGCAGTCCAAGACTGGTTGCCCACTGAAGCTAAGCAGGGTTGAGCCTGGTCAGTACCTGGATGGGAGACCTCCTGGGAAAACTAGGTTGCTGCTGGAAGAGGTGTTAGTGAGGTCAGCAGGGGGTGCTCACCCTGTGGTCTGCGTGGGTCCTAACGCCCCAGTATAGTGACGGGGACACTATACTGTAAAAAAGCACCGTCTTTCGGATGAGACGTTAAACCGAGGTCCTGACTCTCTGTGGTCATTAAAAATCCCATGGCACTTCTCGTAAAGAGTAGGGGTGTAACCCCGGTGTCCTGGCCAATTGCCCCACTGGCCCTTGTCAATCATGGCCTCCTAATAATCCCCAACCACTTGATTGGCTCTATGACTTTCTCTCCTCTCCACCTGTAGCTGGTGTGTGGTGAGCG
>NW_015536496.1:988647-990596 GCF_001515605.1 Sinocyclocheilus anshuiensis | reverse complement strand
GTGCTTTGGGTGTACAACAATACACAATAAAGCGCTATATAAATGCATCATTCATTCATTCATACTGTGTTTTTCACGTTGCTCACCTGCATCAGGTAGCGTGCGGTTCCAGGTGGGCAGGTACTGCGTCCGTACGGGGCAGGGAAGGATGAATGAAAAGGCAAAAACAACCACCAGGCACAGGAAGAGAGAGAGGAGGAATGCAGCCGTGCGCCACCCCGTCAGGTGTGACAAGCACAGCTTCTCTGTGCAGCTTTTCTCCTTAGACACGCCCCCTTCTGCCTCTTCACCCTTCAGAGGCTCCGCCTCAAAACCACGTCCTGATGCGTCTGCCATCTCAGACCAGCTCCACACCACTGCAAGACACAAGAGGGTGAGACATATGAGACCATGGACCACAAAACCAGTCATAAGGGTTCATTTTTCGAAATTGAGATGTATACATCATCTGAAAGCTGAATAAATAAGCTTTCCATTGATGTATGGTTTGTTAGGATAGGACAATATTTGGTCGAGATACAACTATTTGAAAATCTGGAATCTGAGGGTGCAAAACAATCTAAATACTGAGAAAATCACCTTTAAAGTTGTCCAAATGAAGTTCTTAGCAATGCATATTACTAATCAAAAATTAAGTTTTGATATATTTACGGTAGGAAATTTACAAAATATCTTCATGGAACATGATCTTTACTTAATATCCTAATGATTTTTGGCATAAAAGAAAAATCAATAATTTTGAGCCATACAATGTATTGTTGGCTATTGCTACAAATATCCCCCAGCGACTTAAGACTGCTTTTGTGCTCCAGGGTCACATATGAGATGTAATCATCTGGTTATTATTTTAAAAAATGTTATTTTATAGTTTGAGGAAAATACAAGAGACTAGCACAATTAGAAAATCGATCGCCTGGGTCAGCAGTCAATTATACAGTTTAGAGTTACATAATATTTGGGTAAATGTTGTATTCCAGAGTACTTTTTAATAATTTGACATAACCCTATTTAACCCTATAAAGCCTACTGTATCATATTTGATAAATACATGTCTAATGCATCTAAATCTAAATGATCATACTCATACTTTTTTAGCAAGTAAAAGGCCTTTTAGTGTCGCTGTACAAACGTCTACCTTCAGCTTGTTTAGCAGACTTAATGGACTGAAGCTACTAAGGCTTACTTGATTATCCATACATCATTTTTAACAAAAATCATGTTAAAATGTGAGTATTAAATATGATCATTATGCTTTTGAGGAACGTGTAGTTGTTCATCTCTCAGTCGTTTTAAAATAATGGTTTTGTATTTTAATATACTTTAAAATTTAATTTATTCCCATGATCAAAGCTGTATTTTCAGCATCATTGCTCCAGTCTTCAGTGTTACTTTTTTCAGGATTCTTTGATGAATAAAAAGTTAAAAAGAACAGCATTTATTCAAAACATAAATCTTTTGTAACAATATACACTGCCGTTCAAAAGTTTGTTTGTTTGTTTTTTTGAAAGAAATGAATGCTTTTATTCAGCAATAATGTGTTAAATTGATAAAAAGTGATAAAGACTTACATTGTTAAAAGATTTCTGTTTTAAATAAATGCTGTTCTTTTTAACTTTATTCATCAAATAATCCTGAAACTATCACAGGTTCAAATATATATATATATATAAAGCAGCACAACTGTTTACATTTACATTTAGTCATTTAGCAGACGCTTTTATCCAAAGCGACTTACAAATGAGGACAATAAAAGCAGTCAAAACTAACAAAAGAGCAACAATATATAAGTGCAAATGACAAGTCTCGGTTAGCCTAACACAGTACACGTAGCAAGGTGTATATATATATATATATATATATATATATATATATAAAATATATATATATTATACACACACATATACACACACACAAAGAAAAACAAGTAGATAGAATAGAAAAAAATAGAA
>NW_015536496.1:981344-988389 GCF_001515605.1 Sinocyclocheilus anshuiensis | reverse complement strand
TTTAGCAGACGCTTTTATCCAAAGCGACTTACAAATGAGGACAATAAAAGCAGTCAAAACTAACAAAAGAGCAACAATATATAAGTGCAAATGACAAGTCTCGGTTAGCCTAACGCAGTATATATGTATATATATATATATATGTATATATTATACACACATATATATATACACACACACAAAGAAATACAAGTAGATAGAATAGAAAAAAATAGAAAGCTAGTGTTTTTTTTTATAAAAATCATATACATATATGTATATGTACATATTAATTTTTTTTTATAATTTTTCCATTATTGATAATAAATTAGCATATTAGAATGATTTCTGAAGTATAATGTGACACTGAAATCAGCTTTGCATCACAGCAATCAATTACATTTTAAAGTATAATTAAAAGAAAGAAACCCATTATTCTGTATTTTTGCTCAAATAAACGCAGCCTTGATGAACAGAAGAGGCTTCTTTAAATCACATTACAAATCTTACTGATCCCAATCGTTTGAACAGCAGTGTAAACTACACGCTTCATCATCAGAACAACACAATCTACTGCATCCAACGGCCTACTGTATGCACACTCATGCTGCTTTCCCATCCAGACAGAAGCTGCTGTCAAACATCCAAACTAAGCACCTCAGTCATTCTGGAAACTGTCATTTGGATGACAAAAGCACTTCAACCACAACAGCACTTAACCACACACAAATACACTATAAAACACCACCATATAACGCATTTGACAAATATAAACAAGTGTTATAATCAGTGTTGGGTAACGCATTACAAGTAATGCAAGTTACGTAATCAGATTACTTTTTTCAATTAACTAGTAAAGTAACGCATTACTTTTTAATTTACAAGAGAATATCTGAGTTACTTTTTCAAATAAGTAACGCAAGTTACTTTTTTTTTCCAATTTATTGACTGACAGCTCTCCTGTCCCCATGTTGAGCAATCAGAAGATGTTACTATAGTTCTAAAATAAATATGAATATGCATTAATTCATCTCACTCACACACAAAAAAAACACAGATTCAGTATTCCTCAAAATTAATAATAACGCAACTCACAATATGACGCAAACCTGCAATAATTAAATGTTAAACAACACAAATATCCTTTATGTATTTAATCCCATTCTATTTGCTTCTGACCTTCGATGATCCAGTTCAACCGTACGAATAAGCACAAATTACTCTAGACAAACATTTGTGTCTTTTTTTATTGCTGAAGTGTGTTGAAATTTCTTCTTCTGCATTCTACTGTACTTTCCCTTCAGCCTGAGGCTTATTCATTTCACTTTTGGTGTGAAAAGGCTTTTATATTTGCCAAAAATATAACTTTTTTATTTTAAAAACAAACAAGCAAGCCCTGCCCACATTTTAAAAGTAACGCAAAAGTAACGTAACGCATTACTTTCCATAAAAAAGTAACTAAGTAGCGTGATTAGTTACTTTTTTGGAGTAACGCAATATTGTAACGCATTACTTTTAAAAGTAACTTTCCCCAACACTGGTTATAACGTTATGTATATAATGATTTTTAAAGTACAAAATACATCCTAAGCCTGTTTCATGGCATTAAATAACAACCACACTTTAACTAAATACAACTTATATCAGAAACAGCTGTCTAGCAGAAACCGAAATCACGATCATGTTTTGTAGAAGATTTGATATGTTTGTCTTAAATAGAAGTTAAAATGACCTCCGTTAGTGGATCTCTTCAACTTTTAATTAGCAAGCTCCACTTGTTGACCAAACAGAAACCAAGTTAAATGAAGTAAACGGCGATGGTTTTGGTAAAAACACACAACTGTGTGATCAAAACAAACCTGGCGAAAGACGGATCCTCCTGCGCTGCTGGGTAGCAACGACACTTCCGCCTACGGCAACACGGCTGGGACAAAAAGGGCGATTTTGTTACAATGGATTTTTCTTGAAGACAAAAAGTCAAATGTGTGAAATCACCTACTGGGAGATTATTGAGAAAGCTCATTAAGAAAGAGTTTTACTAATTTTACACATTACGCAGACATGTAATTACTTCTTTTTGTGTCAGGCCGTGGTCTGAAAAATATTTTATTTAAATTATTTTAACGATTAGTTCAACTTATTCGTTGTAACTGCAAAATTAAATATTATTGATGTTAGTATATATTTGTATGTTATAGGTTTTGTTATACATTTAATTATTAGGCTATAATGCTATTATAATTATAATTATTAGGCTATAATATATATATATATATATATATATTTACTTTAATAGAACAAATAACAAACAGAGAATAGCATAAGACAATCAGTGCTATATAAAGTGTGACATTAATTAGTAACGGGAACTGAAAATAATGTCATAATATTTATAAATATATATATTTATAAATATAGACATGTTAATGACTTTGTTTTTTAAAGGTTCGCAGGAGGATAAAATGCACTGCCTCTTTAAGAGTGCGTAGCGCGCTCTGATTGGCCGCTCGCCCGTTTGATGAAGAGAGCGACGGCGGGGGCAGACACTGGAGCGAAGCTGTCCGCAGATGATTTAAACTTTCATTTTTAGGGTAAAATCACCATCACCTTTGTGTGGCGAGCGAGTTAGTCGTGTCAGGATGTCGGCCCAGGCTCAGATGAGAGCTTTGCTGGATCAGTAACACTGAGCCAAACACACATGCTAAAATAACAACAACTTACTGACACATAGTAAGAAATGGTTATAAAAAAATATATAATATTTTATATATATAAAACATAAATAGACATGAAAAGGCATGTATAGGCACCAGATGAGAGCTTTGCTGGATCAGCTGATGGGAACGTCGAGGGATGGTGAGTGTTAGCCGCGTGCTAACGGCTCTGAGAGGATTTCTGAAGGCCGCGCGCTCAGATTAACCCAGACCAGAATATAATAACCCAGTCAAACAGTAAAAACAATGTCTTAAGATATAAATCAGAGTTTTAGGATTAGCTAAATGCAGCAGCATTTCTTCTTGAAACGCTTCGGTTTAATGTTTGCGTACATGACGGGGAGTGATGACGTCACGGTCCCGTATGCTAAGCTAATGGAATATGACTTATTTTATTTATGTTTTATCAAAAATGGCGCTTTAGTTTCTTAATTTGTTATACTGGTATACTCCAATACATTATTATTAAAAAGCTGAGAAAATAGTCTTGTTTTTTAGAAGAATTAAGAATAGGAATTATATAGGCACCAGCATATCCAACCCTTATGTAACGTAATTGGTAATGCTATTAAAAATAGTAATGTTATTATTATTATTATTAAAGTTAGTGATAGACCAATATGATGTCAAGGCCAATTAATTAGCTGATATTTTGCAATTTTGACAGCATTGTTGTCAGTGGATTCTATTCTCTTAATATTTATAAATGTATATATAAAAATGTTTTATATATATATATATATGAGAAAATGTGTGCGTGAATGAATTGTATATGTGTATATAAAATATATAAAACAGCATAAGTTGTTGTTTTTTTTGGCTATTTTTACAACCTTGTCAATGGCTGGTGCTCTTTCATTTTGCTTTTTTTTTTTTTAGTAAATTAGTATTGGGTGAAAATTAATATATGCGTATTTATGAATGTATAAAATATTTAAAAGATAGAATATATAACCATTTATAAAGCATCTTTGGCCATCTCTCTTGTTATCAGCTATTAATAAATTGGATTTCATATATAAAAAGTAATTTCCCCAAAAATGGATGCAAGCATTAAATCTGAAGGAGCAGTGCCAAGAGGAAATATGACTTAGATTATGCAATATGATTTTGATCAGCTCAAGAGGATTTTGCTTAAGATGAGTAAACAACAGAAGGGACTTGAGCAGATGCGCTTGAATTTGTTAAATTGAGTTTTACTGGCTGTAAGAAATCTCAGCCTCCGTGTGAATGAAGCGACTGTCTGTGTGAATGCTAAGATGAATTTATATGCTTCCCGTACATTTGTTTCATACAGACTGAACAATTGTGGCCCCTTTATTCTATTCATTAAGGTTCAGTGTATGTTTGCCAGCCTACATCTGCAAGGGAGTTGCAGAAAAGCCTCATGTTCATCGAGCCGTGAGTCACCAATGCTTTTTAAAGCTGTTATGAATATGAAAAACAATACTGTTTGCTTTCCAGCAGTAACTGTGTTACACATCACGCTAGTTGGTAACGTAAGAGTGAGCAGAGAGGACACGCAGCTTCTGCCCAGGCGGATGTAGTTCAGTGATGCTGTGCCTGAGCCGCTTTCCTCAAATCTCACTTATAAGAAAGATAAAATAAGATAAAGGAAAGAAAACTCAAATTCCTCCGCCGACGTCTTCACTTTTATTCTTGTGTATCATTCCCAGCTTCCTCATTACAGGTTTGGGCAAGAAAAGCTTTTCCCTTTAAACTTTTAGAGGCTGGGACCGCAGGAGGGGTTCTGAATGGGAGAGACCTCACAGTGTGTATCAATTAACCTTTCACTTTAGTTTTCAATGTCTTATTGGTCAACTGTGGTTTAATATGCACATTAGATTATGCAGCATTTCTGTATGTACTCATGAGGGATAGTGCTATTACTGAGTACAAGATGGCTCTCTGAAACATGACATCCCTCTCTGATCTGCTATCCCATACACCTTTGCACTCAATTGGCAGTTATAAAAGTGTAGATGCATCATGCAAACTAGGGCTGGGTGATATTAAACCTATGTGTTTTTTCTGGCTTTATAATGTTTAGAAACATCTTGAATAATAATGCAATGATTTTAATGCTTTTATTAAACTTCCCAAACGTAGTGTTTCTGATTTGAACTTTATTTGCAGAAATGGCATTGAATTAAGCAGGTTTGATTCCTTTCCAAATTATTCAACTTTCTTTTGCATTTTTCATGTTAATTGATTTTATAATAAAATGCAGTGCATTTTGTTTTACTATGCGTGTTATATTGGTGCATATAAATTAGATGTCTTGTAATAATTTTTATTTAATAATTTTGAACCTTTTTAGGCATCAAGATATAATTTTTTAGCTCTATTACCCAGTCCTAATGCTCACCGTAGAAAACATCAGTCCATTTATATGGTGGCTGTACAGAATAAATAACTAATAATAACAACAGGGACTGCTAGCCTCTTGGTTTGGTCCTTGATCAGACGCTACCGCTTTATTTTTAGACATTCACATTAAGGAGCCAGTTAAAGAAACCGGCCTTGGGTCAGTGGAGGTTAAATGTCTCCAATCTACATGAAAGGAAAGCCTTTACTTTCTTGTCTAGCAGAGATTATATTTGACACTGTCAAACACAAAATATGTCAGATCTCATGATTTCACCGCAGTGACAGGCAGGTCTGTGACCCTTGGCCGCAAAGTTAGCAGTGTGTAGCGGACGCAGTGTGTGTGTGAGACGTGTGCGAGTGTGTGTGTGGTCTCATTCAATGTATATTATGTGCTGTGTCCTTACAGGAGATGAGTCGAGACAGCGGGTTAAATTCACAGACGAGCGCGTCTGCAAATCGCACTTGCTCAACTGCTGCCCGCATGACATCCTCTCTGGAACGGTGAGGGAAAACATATTACAACAGTCAGCGCTGATTATTTGTGCAGCATATTGATGAAGTCTTCGCCTCTTCCCTTTATTTGTAGCGCATGGACCTTGGCGAATGCTCTAAGATCCATGACCTGGCGCTGAGAGCAGACTATGAGATCTCGTCTAAGGAGAGAGACCTGTTCTTCGAACTGGATGTAAGTGACTCTGTATTGAGTCGAGCTCATCTGCTGGTGTTTTCAATGAATTTGCAGCAAAGGCTTTTTTAATTCTGATGCTGAGTCTGTGTTGTGTTGTGCTGTGCAGGCGGTGGATCACCTGGAGTCGTTTATTGCCGACTGTGACCGCAGGACTGAGTTGGCCAAGAAGCGTCTCGCTGAGACACAGGAAGAGATCAGCGCTGAGGTGGCCGCAAAGGTATGAAGTGGTTTATATAGAGCTGGGTGCAATAATGTGTGCAGTGTGAAAATGTCAACCAGAAATCCACTAATATCTGTGGACGGGACTTGCGTTATTTACACATCAGTGCAACAAAAATAATGTGGAGTCAGATGAGTCTCAAACTAGTCAGTTTTTAGTGGCCTAGAAACATTGGAACTTACCCATTTTAATATTGATTTAAAGGGATAGTTCTTCCAAAAATGAAAATTTGATGTTTATCTGCTTACCCCCAGGGCATCCATGATGTAGGTGGCTTTGTTTCTTCAGTAGAACACATAGGATGATTTTTAAGTCCAACCGTTGCAGTCTATCAGTCGTATAATGCATGGCAATGGTAACAAAATCTATGAGAGTTGCAACAGTTTGAGTTAAAAATCTTCGTTTGTGTTCTACTGAAGAAACAAAGTTACCTACATCTTGGATGCCCTGGTGGTAAGCAGATAAACATCAAATTTTCATTTTTGGATGAACTATCCCTTTAAATTGAGGTGGAGTGAGTGTATTCTGACTGCTTCGAATGTCTCATCAGAATTTAGACTCAGAACTACTAGTTTTATCACGTCACATTTCCTTAGGACTGGACAATTTAATTAAATTTTTAGTTATGGCTTCCAATGATAGGAAACACGATAATCAAGATAAAACAATTGTGCCGCATTGCATTTCACAATAATGCTCTTGTTTCGTCTTATAAATTCTGCGCACCCCTTACAAGAGTGCGCTTTGCTTTTCCCTAAATGTTTAGTTGTCAGTAGGTTGTAAAAGTGAATTACAGCGTAGTTGTTTTTTTTGTTTTTAAGTAATTTTTTTTCAGTGTTATCTTAGTATCGAGACCTAAAACTATAGTTTTATTTATAGTTTGAATAAGTTTTTATTTTATATTTTTAATTCAATTAACATTTTCTTTTTGTTCATTTTTGTTAAAGTAAACAATGTGAAATGTTTTCTTCGCAACTAGATGGAAAAAAAAGTGTGTATATATATATATATATATATGTGTATATATATATATATATATATATGTGTATATATATATATATATATGTGTATATA
>NW_015536496.1:977577-980077 GCF_001515605.1 Sinocyclocheilus anshuiensis | reverse complement strand
AGCGGGAGAGAGAGGAGAGAATGAAAAAGCGGTGAGAATATTTTATGCACATCTTCATATGACCTTTGTGCATTTCTAAGATTCCTAATTTTTGTGAATTATTCTGTAGAATCTAAAATTATCTTGTGTGGTTTGCCAGTGCATTTTTATATGTTAAAATATATTTAAAAATCAAAGATATTGCCTGTTAAAATCATTATTTTTGAAAATATTTTATGCACATTTTCATGTGACCATTTCTAAGATTCCTAATTTTAATGAAATGTAATGTAGAGGTTATCTTTGTCTGGTTTGCTAGTTTTTTTTATTTATTATTTTTATGATATATTTAAATGTGTATATATTTTCTCTAGTTTTGTACCCTTTTATAAGTTAAAGTATATTTAAAATGTAAGGAAATCCACCGTTATAAATAATAATTTTTGATATAATAATATTTGACATAATAATTTCTGTTTTCATGTGACCTTCATGCATTTCTAAGATGCTTAATTTTTGTGAAAGAATCTGAAGTTATCTTTGTCTAGTATGCTGATTTATTTTTATTTATTATTTTTATATGATATATTATTTTTACATTTATTTTGTTTGTTGAAATATAAAGTTCAAGGAAACCCACTGTTAAAAAGACAAGTTTATTTTTAAGATTCAATAAATGTATGATTAATCAGTTTAAATAATAGTAATCTCAATATTGACCAAAATAATTGTTATTCTTCTCTGGTTTTCCCTGTAGGACCAAGTCGCGTAGCCGAGAACGCAAGAGGTCAGTTGCTCATTCACTTGTTCATTCAGCATTTATTTTCATGGCAGCTTATGTCTATTGTCAATTATTACAACAAACATGCAAATCAAGGTCTGTGATTAATTCATATAGTGGCAACAAGAATATTTCTCTAATCTCATGCATGTACCAGTTCATGTCTGTTTTTCCTCTCCTTGTGTTTGTAGGTCGCGTTCTCGTGACCGCGATCAAGAGCGCAGACGCCGGCGTTCCCGCTCCGCATCGCGAGAGAAGCGCCGTTCCCACTCTCGCTCCAAAGAGCGCGACAGACGCCGGCGGCACCGTTCCCGATCCAGATCCCGCTCGCGGCACAGCCGAGAACACTCACACAAGTAATAACAATTCATACTTTCTCGCTCAAACGAAGCTTTGAAAAGCCTGAATTGTGGTTTATTACAGTTTCTGAAACTAATTTATTTTTCACAATTTAATAATTTGTTTTATTTTATTGTTATAATTTAAGAACAATAATTAAAATTATGGATGCACGATATTATCTGACTAATATCGGAATCGGCCGATAATGACATGTCTTGCCGATAAGAGGAATACATTAACTCACATGTGCTCAGGTTGTGCTAGCGATTAGATCACGTCAGCATTGTGGCTCTTCTTGAAGCAAAGTTTTGCCTGAATGGTGATTGGATTCACTGTTTTGGATCGCTGCATTTAAACTGAGAATGCAGTACAGGTTTGGTATGTGATAGAGTAAATAGTAATATCACCTGCAGTGGCAGCAGTGACAGCCTCCCCTTGGTCCTAATGCCCGCTCAGTAAGGAGTTTTAATTCTGTATGGGGCGCTGTTGGCCTACTTCTAATAAAATGAAAGCAAAATACACAAATAATATTTAGACTGTTTCTGATTAAATAAAGCAGTAATTGATACCATAAAATCATGAGTATGTTTTGATTTAAAGGTCAGAAGCTATAGCTTACATGAACAAAAAAAATAAATAAATCACAAACATGACACTTAAAGGGTTAGTTCACCCAAAAATAAATATTAGGCTGCGTTTCACTCACACCCGATGCATCCTAGGTGTATATGACTCTCTTCTTTCAGACGAATCCAGTCGGAGTTATATTAAAAATTGTCTTTGATCTTTCAAGCTCTATCGTTGTACTCAGTGGGTGTTGCATTGCTTCAGTCCAAAAGACGTGAAATAAAAAGCACCCTTCCACAAAAAAAAGTGTCTCACATGGCTCCGGGGGGTGAACAAAGGCCTCCTGTAGCGAATTGATGCGTTTTTGTAAGAAAAATATCCATATTCAAAACATAATAATCACTTGAATCTAGCTTGCACTCACTGTTGTAAACGGAAGCAGTTCCGGAGGAATGACGTATGAGGTCAGCTTTGCGCATGCTCCGCTCAGAAGTGACGCACGCGGAGAGATCGAAACAAAATGGTCACTAATTAGAAGTACAAAACGAGGATTTGTAAAGAAGAATGTCGGAGGATTTCGATATAAGCCAAGAGGAGACTGGTTTTCCTTTGCTAAAGTAAGGAAACTTTGCTTCTTTTGATCCTGTAAACAAACGTTGGTTTTCACGAGACGCACCGGCGCATGCGCAACGCTGAACTCAAAATTGTTGCACTCAGCGCAACGCTGAACTCAAAATAATTGCACTCATGCCACCTCATTGAATGTCTGAAAATGTACCTACAAGCCACTTTTGTGTTCTTTTTGTGCCACCTCTGTAGTACAAATTAATT
>NW_015536496.1:949953-976928 GCF_001515605.1 Sinocyclocheilus anshuiensis | reverse complement strand
GGTCACTAATTAGAAGTACAAAACGAGGATTTGTAAAGAAGAATGTCGGAGGATTTCGATATAAGCCAAGAGGAGACTGGTTTTCCTTTGCTAAAGTAAGGAAACTTTGGTTTTCACGAGACTCACCGGCGCATGCGCAACGCCGACCTCATACGTCATGCTCCCGGAACTGCTTCCGTGTACAACGCAAGCTACAAGCTAGATTCAAGTGATTATTACGTTTTGAATATGGATATTTTTCTTACAAAAACGCAGCTACAGGAGACAGGAGTTCTTTGTTCACCCCCCGGAGCCGTGTGAGACGCTTTTATTTTAATGGATGGTCGCTTTTTATTTAACTTCTTTTGGACTGATGCATGCAACACCCGCTGAGTGGCATTAAACAGCTTGAAAGAAGAAAGTCATATACACCTAGGATGCATCGGGGGTGAGTAAAACACAGCATAATTTTCATTTTTGGGTGAACTAACCCTTTAAATTAAATAATTTTATATATGCGGATTTATTAATTAATGTGTAATGTTATATTTTTTAAACAAATTAATGAGCTCTAAAAGATCTTCAGGATTTTTACAACTCTTTTGCTTTAGACCAGGGGTGCCCAACCCTGCTCCTGGCGATGGACTGTCCTGCAAAGTTCAGCAGGGTTGGGCACCCCTGCTTTAGACCATTTACAAACGTTAAACCATAAAATAAAATGTTAAGGTTACCACTGCATCTTTCTGAAAAAAAAAAAAAAAATGCAGTGATTAATATATAGTTTATTTATAGTTATTTTCAAATATTCAATGTACTGTAATTATAAAATAACTTTTTGTTTTTGTTTATTGTTTATTTAATTCTAACATAAGTTCTTGTTAAAACTAACCAATATTAAAATAATTATATATCGGTATCGGCCAAAATGAGTTGAAAATTATCGGATATCGGCAAAAATCCAATATCGTGCATGCATAATATAAGTTGTTCTTAAATATTTTTTAGTTTCTGTTTTAAATAAATACATCAAGTATGGTTTTCACCATAAAAAAACAAAGCCTCCATGATCTTGTAGTAACAGTGGATTGATGTGTGTCTTAGGTCTTCACGGGACCGTGATCGCGAGAGGGAGAGCAAGCGCAGCTCGTCCGAGCGGAGATCAGACGGACTGAACGGGAGGACGGAGTCTCGCCGTCATGATGACAGAGAGGCTGGAGAGATCTGAATCATCTCACTCTACCACAACAAACACGCACAGCGCGCTCTCATACATATACCCACTTTTTTATTTATCATGTTTGCTTGGTCCGTAGTAAACTGCCCACGCCCTGTTTCATTACAGTCGTTGTAGTCTTTAATATCTCAGTCCAGTGAGACTTAAACCTGTCGGATTCACTGTCAAATGTTGAAATGACAATATTGTGTGTGTGGAGTGAAGGTTTTTTTGCCCCTCCATAATGTCTGTTATTTTTTGGGATTTGGGTTTGTCCTGAGTGGATGTGTGCATGTTTAGCTGAAAGCTGTTCTGAGGTCAGTCTAAACGCCCTTTCTTTAAATATATCTGCAGTATTTCCCCCTAGAGACCGAGAGTGACTCTCTTTGTATCAGCAGCAGAGGCGTAGGAGTTGAATAAATCTAAACAAGTGAATCCGTCATGGCATATTGTTTGATTTACTCTGTACATGATCTTTTATAAGGCTGTTTTGATTTCATGTTGCCCTTAACAAAGTACATTAAATGGTTTTATGACTTTAAATGGTGTTTGTCATTAATGAAGGAAATTATACGTCCTCAGTTTATTAGTTGGATAAGTCACTTTAACGGGTCAGTCTCTTTTTACTAAAGCTGAATGCCTGAGTATTGTAATATTGAAGCTGTTTTATTTATTTCTTTAGCCTGTAAATTTAATACAAAATAAACGTTTAGAAATATTTTACAACATATTTTTGGCAGAGTTACAGCGTTTTGGAAAATTGTTCTTTCTTTTTTGCTGCAATTAATTGAATATGAAATAGGGATTTTATACATTTAAAAATGTTACGCTTTCATGTTAGATTGCAGTTGATCAAACAGATCTAATGTGTCTTAAAGGTTTTTTTCAGTTTATGTGAAGGATGCATTTCACCACTGCTTTTTTAAATTCATGATCAAAATCATTAGTTATTGTGTATTAAAATGAACTTAAAGATAAAACAATAGAACAAATTTTTTTATTTTTTTATTATATCACTAGTGTTACGTTTCTGTACGTCGCCGACAGCTGGCGTCATTACGCTGGCCACGGGCTGTAGATCGTCACCTCCGGCAACGTCACCGTGACGGCTCAGTCAAAACAACCGAAACATGATGCTAGCGTCTCACACCCGCGAGTGAAATGTCGTGTTTTTAGCGCTCGCCGATGAAAACGTCGGAGATTTGTCACCCTAATGTCATGATCTTGTCGGACTATGAGTTTGGCAGCGTTTTATTCGGAATAAGGGATCGAAAAGTGATCATAAAAGCACCAGCGTCGCGACCGGTTTGCTAACGACAGGCGTCTTTTCAGCACTTAAACCCGGTACGCGTGAAATTATGCATATTTTACTTCTAAAATATGGAATATAAAGTCAAATGGGCTGCGTTAAACTAATTAAGCCGCCTGTAGACGTACAGATGTGTCAGTCACGTGTCATTCTACAGAGTTTGTCTACTAATCACCATGTAATTAGTTCTTCTCGATTTTAATAATTCAATCTCGGTTTTGCTCAAATGATATGAGTTGTATGTTCACTATACTGCTGGAGGAGTTTGAATCATCTGCCACAGCTGTCCAGGGCTGATCAGAGTCCAGATGTGTGTGTTATGTGCATTCTGTAGGCTATAGATGTATGTAGTGTAGTCCTGATGTGTGTAATGTGTATCATTGAATGTAAATTGATATGTGTGTGTTTGGTGTGTCCCTGCAGTGTGAGAGGTTTGCAGGTATCTGGGGTCCCCGGGACAGGCCGGTGCTCACCGAAGAGACGGGGAACAGGATCGGTAAGCAGGGGGGAGCGGCCACCGCAGAGCCCGTGGAGAAGATGGCGAGCAGCCCAGAGAAAAGCTCCTCCGCACAGGAGCTCAAGGAGCAGGGCAACCGCCTGTTCCTCAGCCGCAAGTACCAGGAGGCCGCCACCAGCTACAGCAAGGCCATTGTGAGTGGAGCAGGAGTTTGTCAGTTTAGAGGAAATTTACAAGCACAATGAGAGAAAACAATCGTACTGACACCAAACTGTTGACATTTTTATGCACATTTGATAGAGAAAAAAAATCTTACTGACATCGAACTTTTGAAACTTATATGCACATTTGATAGACAAAAAAAAAAAATCGTACTGACACCAAACTGTTGAAATTTATATGCACATTTGATAGAGAAAAAAAATCTTATTGACATAAAACTGTTGAAATTTTTATGCACATTTGATAGAAAAGAAATCGTACTGACATCGAACTTTTGAAAATGTGAAAAAAATTAGAATCTTTTGAAAATTTTAACAGTTGTGATTAGTGATGCTGTATTATGTTGAATATCAAAGTTTATTTGTGTATGTTTGTTAATGAGGAATTTGTGGACACATCAGTGTTTTTAGATTTGTGGAGTAAAAATTATTAATTTATTATAATTTATAACAATTATTTTAAATGATAAAATTCATCCTGTGGGGTAAGATGGCACAGCAGAATTGGCACAGAAGGCCTCAAGTGGCATTTTGTTACTAGTGATATTACTTTTTTAAATGTAATACTTATTGTAATTAATAGGGTTATTATTCAATATTTCTATGAATTAGATTTGCATTTCAAACACATTTGCTTTGCACTAAAGCCTAGGCTAATTAAATCAAATCATTTAATTTGAATATGTAAATATTAATTTCCCTGTATTTAAGTCATAGACTAAATTTACCTTTCAGAAGAACTTTTTTTACTGGGATTCTGCTTTAACTTCATTTTAAACTACAGTTTTAGTAGGTTTATAAGCTGTTTAATAGCTACAAACAGAATAAGTCAAGAATAATTCACTGGATAATGTTAATTCACTGAATAATATTCTATGGAATATTGGAATATAATAAACAAAAAATCGTATTTTATTGCATTTCTCAACTGGAATGTTATATTAGAATTATTAATAATGTTTTTGTCCTTCTAGATTATGAAATGCCTGCTGACAACATGGTTTATCTATGCAGTTACACAGAACTATACTCAAACTGCGATCGCTCGTGGAGATAATAAATAATTAATTTCCATAGAGTTGTATTTATTTAGATGTTTATTAGCGAAATATTGGTTATATAGTAAATGTTAATACAATTTAGGGTGTTTTAAACAAGTGAATCTTGTTAAAAGTTACATGCGGTGGCCGTGCTGGGGCATTTCCTGAGCATTAACCCAGTGAGTGAACAGCAATATGAAAGCGGCTTCACGAGACTAATGATGAGCAAATATACAACAGAGAGAGAATTAAAGTCAGCGCTTTTATTTCCAACATGCGCTCATTCATGGCTGCATGCTATTTAATTCAGGCAAAGTTACGTCTTTATTGGGACAGGACTTGACGGATTATCTTATGTGACTCCGTGAGTTGGTCTCTATTTCTTAGAGCCAAGCAGCATAAACTAAATATCAGGCATTTATATAATGCATCTAATTTGTGCATAAATGGCTGTTATGTTAAATAAAGTTTACTAACTATAGCAAC
Source organism: Sinocyclocheilus anshuiensis (assembly GCF_001515605.1). Classification (NCBI taxonomy): domain Eukaryota; kingdom Metazoa; phylum Chordata; class Actinopteri; order Cypriniformes; family Cyprinidae; genus Sinocyclocheilus; species Sinocyclocheilus anshuiensis. The sequence continues at coordinate 972,223 of NW_015536496.1, read as the reverse complement.
TATATCAAGTACCTGCACGCCGTTGTTGTTGTTGTCTCGTTTCCCCTCAGACGCGCTGCAATGGCGATCCTGCGCGCAATTCTCAAAACGCCCACAAGATGGCGGCATTTATCGGTGAATCCGATATTACAAAACCGATATCCGATTATGGTAAAATTCTTAAATATCGGGGAAAATATCGGTTAATCGATATATCGGTTGATCTCTAATATATATATATAATAAAGCAAGAATGTATTAAATTGATCAAAAGTGACACTAAAAACATTTATAATGTTACAAAAGATTTCAAATAAATGCTGTTGGCTTTATTTTCACCAAAGAATGCTAATAGATGCATCACAGTTTTCAGAAAAATATGAAGCAGCACAACTGTGCTCAGAGTTCATATAATATTTACATGCATGTTTGTCATTCAGTAATGCATTTAACTGATCAAGTGGAGATCGTCTGGATATTCTTAAAAAACCCACGTAATTTTTCTAGGAATGATCAGAGTTGTGCTGTTGTACTGAAGATGTTTCTGCTGTGCTGTGTGTAGAATCGTAACCCGTCAGTGGCCGTGTACTACACTAACAGAGCGCTATGCTACGTGAAGCTGCAGCAGTACGACAAGGCTCTGGCCGACTGTAAACACGCCCTCGAGCTCGACAGCCAATCGGTGAAGGCCCACTTTTTCCTGGGACAGTGTCAGCTGGAGCTGGAGAATTATGAAGAGGCCATCGGCAATCTACAGAGAGGTACACACAGAATTTTTATGAAATTTGAAAAAAAAAAAAAAGATTTAAGAAATAAGTTACACATTTAAATTAGAATTTTTAAAAATGTTTTTTTTATATGCTTTGAATAGGATATTTCACCCAAAAATGTAAATTCTGTCATCATATACTCGTCCTCGTTGTTTTAAACCTAACTTTTTCTTTTGTTAAACACAAATGTAATTATTTTTTTTAATTAATGGCACTCTCTCGCTCTCTCTTTGTCTCTCTCTATTTTCAGTATATATAGATAGATAGATGGATAATGCATATATTAAATGCATATATTTAAAGATAAAAAACTATCTTTCTGTGTATATTTACACAGTACTTGTCAAAAGTTTGGAAACATTACTATTTCAAATGTTATTAATGAAGTCTCTTCTGCTCGCCAAGGCTCAAAAATACAGTAAAACCAGTAATATTGTGAATTATGATTATTATAATTTAAAATAACTCTTATGTGTGAATATATTGTAAACTGTAATTTATTCCTGTGATGCGCAGCTGTATTTTCAGCATCATTACTCCAGTCTTCAGTGTCACATGATCTTCAGAAATCATTCTAATATGCTGATTTGCTGCTCAAGAAACATTTCTGATTATTATCAATGTTGAAAACAGTTGTGCAGCTTCATATTTGATCAGAAACCATGATATAATATCATTCAAATGCTGTGTGTGTGTTTTTTAAATAGAAATGCATTAAATTGATCAAAAGTGACAGTAAAAACATTTAATGTTACAAAATATTCTATTTCAAATATGTTCTTTTTATTCATCAAAGAATCCTGAAAAATTATTAAACAGCAAAAACTGATTTTAACAGAGATAATAAGAAGAACCATTATTAATAATTGAACAGCAAATCAGCATATTGCTTTCTGCAGCAGTTTTCTGTTGTATGTGATGTTTGGTGTCATTTGAAGCACATTTTCAGGTTTTGTTATTTATAATGTAACTCAGTCTCTAATAATGTACATTTGCATCCAATATATTGATTATTGAGCTAATAATATAAATAATTATCCATCATCAGCATCGGTGCATCCCTAAAAAGCATCATAGAAATGATCCAGACGTCTAAACAGACATCAGATAGTTGCAGTGTGATGAAGTCGCTCTTTGAAATGCTTTTCAGCTTATAACCTGGCGAAGGAACAGCGGCTGAATTTCGGAGACGATATCCCAAGTGCTCTTCGCATTGCCAAGAAGAAACGCTGGAACAGCATAGAAGAGAAGCGAATCAGCCAAGAAAACGAGCTGCACGCTTATCTCAGCAAACTCATCCTGGCCGAGAAAGAGAGGTGACGCTCACATCAGTCAGTCATGCGGATCTGCGTTTAGAGATCTGTGCTGTAACACCTGTCCGTCTCTGTGTTTGTGGGTGTTTTTCTCAGAGAGCTAGACGACAGAGTGAAGCAGTCAGAGGACAGTCAGAACGGCGGCAAGATCAAATCCAAACACGTGAGACACGCATTTAAATACACACACAGCTCTGAACGGTGGGCGTTTGAGGAAGTGATGTCATTTCCTGTGCTCTGTGCTGCTCCTGCAGGATAAATATTTGATGGACATGGACGAGCTTTTCTCTCAAGTAGATGAAACGAGGAAGGTATGCATCTCAAGACTTCGTGATGAACGTCTCTCACACTAAAATATGATTGGTCCAGATAACTGTGCATTGAGCGTCAGTGTGTTTGATCGGCTGTTGTGCAGAAGCGAGAGATCCCAGATTACCTGTGTGGGAAGATCAGTTTTGAGCTGATGAGAGAACCCTGCATTACTCCTAGCGGCATCACCTACGATCGCAAGGACATCGAGGAGCATCTACAGGTAACATCGCATTCACGTTCCCCTGCATCTCAGCGGCGGCTGTTTGATTTGTGCAAGAATTCGGACGATTTTGAGGCGCTCAGATTGCTGCCAGGTTTTTTTCATGAGACTTCTCACTTTAGAGGCACAGGAGAATGGCGCCATGATTGGCTGAAAAATTACACATTGGCGGATCAGATTACGGCAGTGTTTTTTTAATTGTTATTATTATTAAATACATTATAGTGTTTTTTTAGTATATATTTTTTTTTTGTCATTTTTATTTTTGATGTATTTTTTTATTATTTATTTATTTTTATTTCATTTTTTTATTTCTCTTTAGTTTTAGTAACTTTAATACAAGGCATCGTTTGTCTTTTTCATCTAATTTTCTTTTAGTTTTATTTCAATGATCATGTTTTAATACTGTATTGACCCGAATATAAGACGATGCTTTTTTTCTTGGAAATACATCTGAAAAAACGCGGTCGTTTTATATTCACAAAAATATTCTTTCTCTCTCTCTCTCTCTGTAGCGTGTTGGCCATTTTGACCCAGTCACTCGCAGCCCGCTGACCCAAGATCAGCTGATCCCCAATCTGGCCATGAAGGAGGTGATCGATGCTTTCATCCAGGAGAACGGATGGGTGGAGGACTACTGAACACACACACACACACACACACACACTCGAGCGGGCCGCAGCAGTTTCCTCACGGCCAATCGAATCCTCTCCTGTATGTTCATGCACTTTAATCAGTGGAGCTTTGCTGTGGAGAATCTGACCCGCAGCAATCACCTGACCCTCTTTCTCACCGTCTGTCTTTCTGTCTGTCCTTCAAACTCTTTCTGCTGTCTTTCCTTACCAGACAGAATAATCAGCCCGTCCTGCAGGTTCTGTTCGGACACTTGTTTTCAATCGGAAACACTGGCTGATGTTTGCTGCACATGATGATGCTGTAATTTTTTCATTGAATGTTCAAATAGCAACATTATTGATGACACATCACTAATAATGATTCATGAAAGAGGAAACTTGCGCAGGTTGGCGTGTATGTGTGTGTTTTAGAATCTGTCACCTATAAGATCTATATGCAGAATGAATGCGATATATGCGAGTGTAATAAGTTCTAACATAAGTAGAATGTTTGTAAGATGCTTCTCGAGCTTTGGGTTCTAGCAGGATGGCGGTTTTTGTAACGAGCGTTAAAACATATATTTAGACATTCATCCATCTCCTGGCTGCCAATCACTGAAAATGAACTGAGAATCTGTGGCATGCAGATAACATCATCATCATCGTTATGGTGTATGATACGTTTAGTCTCACAATGTGTGCTTTAGAACTAGAGGTAAGTGATTATTTCACACTATTGATTTAGTCTTTCCCTTTGGACCTTTGGGGAGTTTTCTGTTTCCTGTCATGAGCACACACTTCCTGTTTAGTATCAGTATTTTTCAGAGAGCCCTTGTTAGTCGCTGGACATCACAGTTCCCGAACTGTCCATCCGGCTCGGTTCAAATATTCCCCAAGTGTAATGGGTTTAGGTTGGATGCATGTTTAATAAATGTTATTTTGTTTCTTTTTGTAACAAATTGGTTGAGATGAGTCTTATTCTTTCTGATAAAGTTACAGTTGCGACCCACTGTTCACTACTCACTGCTGTGTGTCTGTGTTCACTACTCACTGCTGTTTGTGTGTGTGTGTGTGTGTTCACTACTCACTGCTGACTAAGGTCTGTCTCCAGAATCACACCAAGATTCCTGACTTGATTTTTAGTTGCTAGACCCCTAGAGTCAAGGTATGCATTCACCTTGACAACTTCATCTTTGTTTCCAAATGCAATGACTTCAGTTTTTTCCTTCCTAGTTGGAAGTTCTGGCACATCCAACTAGTTTCATCAATGCATTGGCAGAGGGAGTCAATGGGGCTGTAGTCATTTGGTGATAAGGCTAGGTAAATCTGGGTATCATCAGCATAGCCATTACATTACAAATGTTAGGTAATATAATCAGACTACTTTTAGATTACTTTTGACCTAACTCGTTTATCACATTGATTTAAATATGATAATCTTGTACCATATGGATATAAAAATGCAAATAAAAAGAAAATATATTCCATTTTATTTGTTTACCATTTGTCTGTTTACATTTTATTTTATTTAACATTAATATATGAAGTAAATATATATTAGGTGAAAGAAGTTCTGCTGACAAAAAAAGTTTGGGAATCCTCGCATTACATGTAAATAAGAAACAACGTGAATTTGTGCATTTTAACATGTTTGAAAGAGAAAAGCCTTCCAAAGACAATACATGGTAAAATAACCAGTGATAATTCAAATAAAAATTAATGTGTTCATCAGTAGTTGATGCAATGGTGACATGCTGAGAAAACACTTATTAAAACTGAATGTGTAAAAATCGTATATAGCACCTTTACAGAGACAGTTCACCCAAAAATGTAAATTGTCATCATTTACTAACCCTCATGCCGTTTCAAACATGTATGATTTTCATTTTTGTGAAAACACAAAATAATCGTTTTTTCAAATGTCTTCATTTTTGTTTGATTTAAATGCAGGGTGAATATGTGGTGCAGATGGGTCAGTGACCAACAGGGGGCAGCAAGAGACAATCTAGGAACAAAGAACATAAAAGATCATGATTTTTGAGAATGAAAACACAACGCTGCTACACAATGACTTTACTATATGACATTAAAATGAGATATGAGTGTACTATAATGTACAAAATAAATAAAAAAAACGTGCTATTATTGTCTATTTGATTTGATATTAGTTTATACACTCTGAATCTGAGCATAGTTGAGTCAAACCCGTCTGTCACAGGACAGATCCCAGTCTAATAGAGCTGATTTGACTCCTGACTCAGTGTGGAGTTCATGTGTAGTTGCTGTGTTTGGTCTCTGTGTGTCAGTAGTGAGTGATGGTGTTTGAGCAGCTGCAGCATCAGTTCAGTCACTGTGAGGTTTTTGTACCACTCTTTATCACTGTGTGAACACACAACTACTAGGACAGTGTACACTCTGACAGTAATAATGTCCAGCATCTTCAGTCTGGACTCCACTGATGGTCAGAGTGAAATCACTGTGAGATCCACTGCCACTGAATCTAGATGGAGTTCCTGACTGACGGCTGCTTGCCAAATAAATCAGGAGTTTAGGAGCTTCTCCAGGTTTCTGTAAGTACCAGGCTAAACGCTGCCCCGAACTAGTACTGTACACATCTGTGCTGGTTTTACAGCTGATCTTCACTGTTTGTTCTGGTTGAGCTGCTGTCGTTGAGGGACTCTGAGTGACGCTGATCTGTCCTCTACTCTCTGAAACACACAAGAAGAAAATCAACTCAAAACTTTCACAATATACTTGAAGAGATGAATTGATATCAAACTTGTGCTGCACAAACCTTGAGCAAACGCTGTGAGAGTCCAGATGAAGATGATGATGAAGGTCATGTTGATGAAGATTGTTGTGTGTGTCAGTGATGAAGTGTTCAACTCACAGCACTATAAACACTCTCAGAGCACTGAAGCATCTGATCAATATGCAAACACACTCCAGATCATTTACCTCAAGACAGTCACTCATTAACAGACACAAAATAGAGTTACTGAAGTGAGAACAGAGTAAAAATTAATAATTTTCATAATAATTGATCTTCTAATGGACAAACTTATAAATTGCATCATATCATTCAATTGAATAAATTTAAGACCAACATTAGTATGTTAACCTGACTCTCTCATATTAGACTTTGAGATGATTTTTTACTGTATTTGGATGAAAACCACTGTTAATTCCCAAATTTTATATTAAATCCATGGATGTTCCTGCAGGCTTGAGGATCATCACACACGTGTCTCTGTCAGTCACTGAGTTTGATTAGGAGTCGCGTCACACATGATATAAAACACCTTCACTCTTTATAAATCTTTATAAAAGAAATGTAAATATGGTGATATGCGTATATTTTTTTAATGGTTAACTGCAACTGTTGGGAAATCTGGTCTTTCATTTGAAAATTAATGTTTATATCATTGTTAATTCTTTCCTGCATGAATATTTATATAAATTATATTCATTATCATTTGCTCTGAAATTGAGAAACATGTTTATATGATGCTGTTAATATCTGCATTATGAGGCATTTGCTTAAATCAATGGACTTATTAAGTTGATCAAGCATTTATGATGCTGATGATGCAGTTTAAGGAAGATTGAGGATAAATCATAAATGCAGAAACTCAAAAATATGTTGAAGGATGGAAAAATATCCACTGAAGATCAAAAGTGACTGAATTTCTACATAAAGGACTGAAAATATTAGGAGACAAAAATAACTTCAGAAAAATCATAATCAAAAATAAATGATGAAGCTCAACAAAACTGATGTTGTTAGATAATATTGATTTGTTTTTTCACTGTTGAGTGAGTGATAGTGTTTGAGCAGCTGCAGCATCAGTTCAGTCACTGTGACTCTGACTGCCGGAGGTTTTTGTACCACTCTTTATCACTGTGTGAACACACCACCACTGTGGTAACTCTGACAGTAATAATGTCCAGCATCTTCAGTCTGGACTCCACTGATGGTCAGAGTGAAATCAGTTCCACCTTCTGCTCCATTCCCACTGAATCGACTGAAACTCTCATCATAGAGATCGTTTACCAGATAAATTATGAGTTTAGGAGTTTCTCCAGGTTTCTGCTGATACCAAGCTAAACCCCAGCTATCTATTCCAGCATCAGTTTTACACTCTATAGTGGCGTCTTGTCCTTCAGAAACAGTCACAGCTTCAGGCTGAGTCACAGTGATTCCTCTGGATGCTGCTGACAACAACATTATATGTGTTCAATCAAATGAAATGAACATTAAAGAGTCAAAAATGAGCATCTTTCACTTCTGTTACCTGGAATAAAAGCTGCCAGAATCCAGATGAAGCTGCTGAAGAGATTCATTGTGTTTGTTGGTTTTGTACCGTGGTAAACAGCAGTGTGTTATAAAGTGTTGGAGTCTGAACGCTATAAACACTCGGAGCGCTGAAGCATGTGCTGATGCAAAGTGACTCTCTGTGGAAAAACCCTCCTGGAAAATGCCCACATGCAGATGAAAACTGAGCCTTTAAACGTGTTTCAGTCTCATGATACAGTGGTGTGTGTTTTCATTTCTTTAGAAATCTGGAAATCATGTCTTTTTCATTCTGTGTGAGTCTCATGGTTCAGACTGCAGGTTTTCTCATGATTCAGTGACAGAGCTGAATCATTCAGAGAAACAAGTATGTCACTGTGAACTCAATGAGAGGGCAAAGGTCATCAAAACTAATTAAAATTGCTTTGAGAAATATATAGGATCTTTTAGAAATCCAAATTAATATGTGTAAAGAAAACGTATCAATACAGAGATTTTCATCACTTTAGTCCAATAATCCACCGCTGCTGTTGAGTCTCATATCAGTGTGTGTGAGTGAGTTTGTGTTCATCTGAGTGTGACGGAGGTTTTTGTACGACGCTTTCACTAGAATGAAGCACTGTGGTACACTTTTGGTGGAGGAACTAAACTGGTGATCAGAAGTAAGTCTTTCTTAAATTATCAAATACAAATGCATAATGTGTGTGTGTGTTTTAAATAGAGGTTTAAGGTTATTTAAGAATATTTGGCAACAATATTCTTAATTTATTACAAAAAAATGTTACTAAGAAGGCTTACTTACATTTCACATCTTATTTACTATAAAATGTAATTCTATTTTACCGATTGGTTGCACCAGTTGATGTATGTAATTATCAAATGTTGTCTGCTATATTATGTGTAAGTCATTTGGTTTATATTCCATATTTTTTACATTTCAAGCCATAGTTCATATATGTACTTACTGTTTTACATTAATACTTTCACACCTGATGTATGCTAACATTTCAATTTATTTTAATTAATGGCGATTTTTATGATTTTTCAATAATATCTTAATATATTTCAATTGGTGCATGGCACAAAAGCTGGATAATGTTGACAAAATGTAATTGTTGTCATCATGAGTCAAAAAGAAATTCAGTTGATAAACAGTTCAAATAAATTATTTAAACCATTAAGTTTATTTACAATTATGTTCATGAGAAAATATCCTGAATGTTGACTATTTTCAAAATAATAATATATTGAAACAACCAGTTATAAAAATATTGCGATACAATTATCAGAGATGTTTTATAAAATCAGTTTAAAACATTTGACTTATTTCATAAAGTAACAAAGTAGCATACATTTTTACAGTACATTATGTCTGCTTCAAAGTGATATATTTATGAATACAGTATGCATTATCTTATAATTGATCACTGTAAAAAATAAATATGTAAAATTTACAGTAAAAATGACAGCAGTGTTTGCCAGACTTCTTGTTCTTCACGTCCAAATATTTAACAGTATTGTACTGTAAAATTACATGAAATGTCCAGTTAGATTTATTATAGTTTTTCACTGTATATAGTAAAAGAACTTACAGTGAACTGATTAACAGATTTTCACTGTAGCATTTTTACAGTCTTCTATCATTAAAATAACTTTTTTATTGTATTTCTTTTACGGAGAACATTTCTGAATAGTAAATATTAATTCTTCTAATGGAGAATAATTGTAATCTTCATTCAGGATATTTGTGTTATATGAATGACAGCAGTGATGTGGAGTTACAGTAAAATGATGAACTGATTGTGATTTTCACAGTGAAGATTGCAGCTGCAGATGTGAATAATTGAGTGTTGTGTGTGTGTGTGTGTGTGTGTTTCAGCTGGTCCCGCAGTGAAGCCCTCCGTGTCTCTGCTGCCTCCCTCTTCTCTGCAGATCTCTGGAGACTCAGCCGCACTGCTCTGCCTGCTCAGCTCTTACTCTCCACAGGGGGCGCAGGTGAGCTGGACGCTGGACGGGTCAGAGGTCACCGAGGGGGTTCAGACCAGCGCAGAGAGCGAGCGGGACGGACGCTACAGCCGCAGCAGCGTCCTGAGCCTCAGCAAAGCACGCTGGGAAGACGGCGAGCGCTTCGTCTGCAGAGTAACACATGACGGAGCTGATCACGAGACCTCGTTCCTCAAGAGCTCCGAGTGCTGATGTTTCTCCAGTGAAGAGCAGCAGGATTCACAGCAGTCACCTGATTTACAGCTCAATACTCAAGCAGTCTTTCAATGTGCTGCCATTGCTGTTCATTCAATAAAGCTTCTGAACGCCTTACATTTGTGTCCGACTGCATCATTGATCAGTGTGTCCTTCCTTCAAAGTCCTTCACTAAAGTTTCAGCTGCTGTTGATGGATTGTAATAGTTGAGAACAGCTGCGTTTAGCAGTAAATGTGAACTGAAGCTCTTGGGGTTTGAACATGGTCTCTGGAGACGGAGCTGCTCTATTCTGAGACGATCAGAATCACTAAAGCTGCCAATGCAAATCTGATTTTCACCTCAAACTCACAGTTTCACTGTTTGATCGGTTAAACGCTCTAAACTGGATCAGTTTCACTTCTGCTCATGAGAAACGAGTTATGAGTAAGAAATTCATCATCAGCTTGAGATGAAATAGCTAAGTTAATGCTAGTTTAATGCTTTATAGTTTAATGTACAAAATGTAATGTACAAAACCAAAACAGCATATTGCACCATAATGTTTTGCTTTGCTATCAGTTTAACAGTCAGTTTGGAGTTCATGTGTAGTTCTGTGTTTGGTCTCTGTGTGTCAGTAGTGAGTGATAGTGTTTGAGCAGCTGCAGCATCAGTTCAGTCACTGTGACTCTGACTGACGGAGGTTTTTGTACCACTCTTTATCACTGTGTGAACACACCACCACTGTGGTAACTCTGACAGTAATAATGTCCAGCATCTTCAGTCTGGACTCCACTGATGGTCAAAGTGAAATCTCTGTTAGATCCACTGCCACTGAATCTAGATGGAGTTCCTGACTCAAGGCTTTTTGCATAACGAATAAGGAGTTTAGGAGCTTCTTCAGGTTTCTGTAGGTACCAGAATAAAGCATCATCCCCATCACTATATCTGTACACATCTGTGCTGGTTTTACAGTTGATCTTCACTGTTTGTTCTGGTTGAGCTGCTGTCGTTGAGGGACTCTGAGTGACGCTGATCTGTCCTCTACTCTCTGAAACACACAAGAAGAAAATCAACTCAAAACTTTCACAATATACTTGAAGAGATGAATTGATATCAAACTTGTGCTGCACAAACCTTGAGCAAACGCTGTGAGAGTCCAGATGAAGATGATGATGAAGGTCATGTTGATGAAGATTGTTGTGTGTGTCAGTGATGAAGTGTTCAACTCACAGCACTATAAACACTCTCAGAGCACTGAAGCATCTGATCAATATGCAAACACTCTCCAGATCATTTACCAGAAGACAGTCGCTCATTAACAGACACAAAATACAATTACTAAATTAATCTTTCAATATTTGATCTTCTCATAGCTAAGCTGTTCTTAATTGTATCAGATCATTCACTTCTGAATAAATCTTCAAAATCATCTTTAGTATATTATCCTGACTCTCTGCTGTGAGACTTTGAGAATATTTTTGACTGTAGTTGGAGAGAAACATGACTGTTAATTCCTAAATTTGATGTCAAATCCATGGATGTTCCTGCAGGTTTTTACAGACATGAGGATCATCACACACGTCTCTTTAGTAATAATGCAGACTGCATAAAGCACATGAAGTAAAGGAAGGTAATGTCTGCTGTGAGTGGATGTGTTTGTTGGAGACTCAGTTGATGTGTGTTTGTGCAGTTAGTGAAGCGTCCAGCAGGTTTTTGTTCAGCTGCTCTATTAGTTTGTATCACTGTGGTGGACTTTCGGCAGCGGCACCAAACTGGATGTTGGCAGTAAGTAAATCAATATTAATTATTATTAATACAACAACTGACTGTTAAACACTTTGTTGCTCTATAGAAAGGATGCACTTTTACACTTATTTCTATATTGTAATTTTATTTTTAGTTCACTTTGAATGTTTGGCAGTCAACATTAAAAACCGGTTTCACTTTATTTTGATGGTCCCTTTAACACATTCTGTTGACTATAAGTAATGTTGCACCTACATGTCTACTAACTCTCATTAGAGTATTAGTAGACTGTTAGGGTTAGAATAAGTTGACATGTACTTGCAAAGTTACTTATAGTCAGTAGAATGTCTGTTGGGAGACCATGACAATAAAGAGTTAGCAGATATTAAGCAGAAAGTCTTCTAATACTCTGATGAGAGTTAGTAGACACATAGGTGCAACATTACTTATTGTGAACAGATTGTTCAAAAGGGACCATCAAAATAAAGTGTTACCTAAAAACCATATGGTTTTCATTGTCACTGCATCTTTGTTTTCATCCAGTGAACTATAATAATTTCTGTTATTTCCTAATAACTTGATTTTATGAGTTTTCAGAGATTCAGCTCTTTTTTTCCTCATTGATAATTAAATTCTAAATGTTAAAAAGGTGCACTGAAATTAAATGTACATTAGTTTGTCATTTTGGCACCACTTTGATTTTACTTGAAAATTTAAGACAGGAATTAAACTTAAATGTTCAGATTAGTGTGTTGATTTCTCAGTAAAGCCTGCAGATATCTTTAAGTGGGAAATTCTGGTTGCTCAATCGTATTTTTTGTTAATATTTGATACGTTAATAATTTATAAGACATGCCAGATGAAAGTTATATTTTCTATTTTTTAAAACAAACTTTTGTACCCAATTTTCTCATGCTGTCATCAAATATTTCAACGAATTCCTGCACTAATTATGATTATTCACATCTGATCTTTGATGCCTTTACTAAAAGTGACTAGTACTGAAGTAGATAATGAAAATGACTCTTCAATTCAATAAATTTCACCAAACTTTCATTGCTTTGCTGATCACAGGCTTTGCAAAAATTCATTCAGGTGACTTGCAGTTTAATGCTGCAAAAATGACTAATAAAACTATCATTGTATTAATCGTTCATATATTTTTATGAACTTGATAGTAGAGAAATGCTTTCTTCTTCATTGAGTTGACTGTTGTGTGTTTGTCAGGCGTCACTCGTCCTAAATTGAGTGTCCTGCCGGCCTCCAGTGCAGAGATCTCCTCAAAGAAGACAGCGACACTGGTGTGTGTGGCCAGCAAGGGCTTCCCGTCAGACTGGAGCCTGAGCTGGAAGGTGGACGGGAGCAGCAGGTCTCAGGAGAGCAGCGCTGGGCTCCTGGAGAAGGACGGTCTGTACAGCTGGAGCAGCAGCCTGACTCTCTCTGAGCAGGAGTGGATGGAGAGCGTCTCAGTGAGCTGTGAGGCCACACGGAGCGGCCAGCCTGCGCTCACTGGACACGTGACGAGACAGCAGTGTTCAGAGTAGATCTGCTGCTCTTCTCACTCGTGTCTCACTGGAGACTAACAGCACATGAGCGACTCCTTCATTCTCCACAACCAGCTTCAGTCGCTCTCAGCTGCATCTGCTCTGCTTTGTGTGCTTCATACAAGACTATATGTGTGCTTTATCATTCAATTATGATTTTATTAAAATTCAGTAAATTGTAGCTTTATGTCTTTGTGTGTCATTTGTGTTTCAGCTCTTTCATTGGATCAGAGCTTTAGCTCACATTTGATCAATAAACTTCACGCAGTGAACCATGAAAAAACCTGCAGATTCATGATGAAACAAGAACATGCAGTCAAATTCATTCAATTATGATTTTATTAAAATTCAGTAAATTGTAGCTTTATGTCTTTGTGTGTCATTTGTGTTTCAGCTCTTTCATTGGATCAGAGCTTTAGCTCACATTTGATCAATAAACTTCACTCAGTGAACCATGAAAAAACCTGCAGATTCATGATGAAACAAGAACATGCGGTCAAATTCTGAACCTCACAGATAAAACTGTAGATAACTTTAATAAGATAAAGTGTTGTAGATTTAAGTATTATTGTGTTAAAAACTAAAATGAATGCTTTATATTTCATTCAATATTTATAAAAATATGCTCTATTGAGTGTGAGTGATAGTGTTTGAGCAGCTGCAGCATCAGTTCAGTCACTGTGACTCTGACTGCCGGAGGTTTTTGTACCACTCTTTATCACTGTGTGAACACACCACCACTGTGGTAACTCTGACAGTAATAATGTCCAGCATCTTCAGTCTGGACTCCACTGATGGTCAGAGTGAAATCACTGTTAGATCCACTGCCACTGAATCTAGATGCAGTTCCTGACTGGAGTGTGCTTGTATAATAAATCAGGAGTTTAGGAGCTTCTCCAGGTTTCTGTAAGTACCAGCTAAGAGCAGGTTTTCCATTATAACAGCAGTCTGGATTTCTGCTAAATGTACAGGTTACAGTGACTGATCGTCCAGTCTGAGCGAGCAGCACTGAGGGAGTTTGAGTCACTGTCACCTGCCCAATAGATTCTGTCAAATGAGAAAGATTAGAAATCATAAACACTTTTACAAACATATATCTTCACACCACTCATGAAAACAACAAGTAAACTTATCTTTACTGACACAAACCTCGACATAATGCTGCCAGCGTCCAGATCAATATGGGGATGAAAGTCATTTTTGTTGGTAGTAGGTTCAGTTCTAGTGAAAAGCAGCTGTTGATCATGTTTGATGTGTGACAGAGTTATAAACACATGCAGAGCACTGAAGCGTGTGTCGCTCATGTAAAACACACTCTCTATGCAAACACTGCAGTAGTGAACAGTTTGAAGTTAGTTTAATGTGCTTTTTCATTGAACAGGAAAATAAACTGAGGTCACTGGAAGCCTCATGGACAGATGTGCTTTTGTGTTTGCTATATAACTGATCATATTTTTTTTAAATGAAACTCCTAATATCTGAACCAAGCAAACATAGTTTCATATGAAAGGCACAGACTGATTCAATAATTCATGACAGTATATTCATAATATGAGTGTGTGCTTGTGTAGGACCTTAAAGTGATGTCTAGTGGTTCCACGCAAGCTGTAAGAACTAAATAAAGTACTATATCAATTGTGAAGTCAAACTAACTAACTACTTGTAATGATTGTGTGCGGGGGGATTGGGGAAGTTAGGCAATGTGATGTAGGGACTATTTTACACCAGGGTTACACCTCTATCTTTCTGAGAAAGACTCTGGGGTTTATATCAACCACAAGTGTGTCTTTTTACAGTACAGTTTATTAACACCATACTGGGGCATTAGGACCCACTCAGTGCACAAGATGAGCTCCACCTGCTGGCCTCACTAACACCTCTTCCAGCAGCAACCTGGTCTTCCCCGAAAGTCTCCCATCCAAGTACTGACCAGACTCAACCTTGCGTAGCTTCAGTGGGTGTGCAGGAGAAAGCTGCAGGTTGATGCTGCTGGCTTGTGTAGCAGGTCTCCTCATACGTCTCGCCCAGAGCATTCAAAGACTAGACCAGCGTCACCATCTTTTACACATATGTGTAGTCAAGACCAGACCAAATCCAACACCAAGACCATTCAATAGCCACACCGCACAATCCTCAGTGTTGAAAGTACTGCTCAGTGTTTATTTGTCCGCACTAGTCATGGATGAGTTTTGTACTATGGTGGCACCCAGCATGCATTGCAGCATGAAGCTTTTTTGTTATTGTAACTATTGTTGAGATTCTTATGCTGATTCTTGATGTCTTTGTGTTGCTGTGTTGTGAAGTCAGTTGTAGATGTTGTGTTTGAACTTGTTTCTTTAGTTGTTTCTCTTTTTATTTCAGTGAATCTGTTTGTTAGCAGCAAGTGTTTGTGACTAATAATCATCACTCGATTAATCACGTAATTATCACAATATCTTCAACAGTGCTCCACTGTTACTTTTAATGCTCTGAGCGTGGACTCATAACCACTGAGCAGTGCTACTTTAACACTGGGGATTTTGCTGTTTATGTTGTTGTATGTGGGTTTAACAGTCATTATGAGCTTTTATAAGCTGTCAGACTGTTGACTAGCAGTTAAACTCTGAACATTCAGTAAGTGTGTCGTGTGATTCTTGATGTATTTTAAGCGTGCTTAGTGAAGTGCTCAGGCATTTATATTCAGCTGCTCTGTTGGTTTGTTTCACTACCATTCTCTTTGAATGTGTCAAATCATGTTTGTTGATGACGATGAAGGACAACATCACATGATTGTTTTTTTCTGCTGAACTCTGAGCACTGGACACTCCTTACTCACATGTTTGGAGTTCATGTGTAGTTGCTGTGTTTGGTCTCTGTGTGTCAGTAGTGAGTGATAGTGTTTGAGCAGCTGCAGCATCAGTTCAGTCACTGTGACTCTGACTGACGGAGGTTTTTGTACCACTCTTTATCACTGTGTGAACACACCACCACTGTGGTAACTCTGACAGTAATAATGTCCAGCATCTTCAGTCTGGACTCCACTGATGGTCAGAGTATAATCACTGTGAGATCCACTGCCACTGAATCTAGATGCAGTTCCTGACTGGAGGGTGTTAACCCAATAAATCAGGCGTTTAGGAGCTTCTCCAGGTTTCTGTAAGTACCAGCTGAGTAAGTACACTGAATAAGTTGTACTTCTGTACACATCTGTGCTGGTTCTACAGTTGATCTTCACTGTTTGTTCTGGTTGAGCTGCTGTCGTTGAGGGACTCTGAGTGACGCTGATCTGTCCTCTACTCTCTGAAACACACAACAAGAAGAAAATCAACTCAAAACTTTCACAATATACTTGAAGAGATGAATTGATATCAAACTTGTGCTGCACAAACCTTGAGCAAACGCTGTGAGAGTCCAGATGAAGATGATGATGAAGGTCATGTTGATGAAGATTGTTGTGTGTGTCAGTGATGGTGTTAAACTCACAGCACTATAAACACTCTCAGAGCACTGAAGCATCTGATCAATATGCAAATGAACTGATCCTGTATTTAAATGAGCTTCTAAATGAAGTCTGCTCATTCATTTCATCCTGTCAGTTATTGTATCTGCACATCACACTGTCTAATCTTTGTTTTTTACAATTATTTTGACTGGTTATCATCTGTCGGTTTATTACAGGATTGGAGTATAATTATGGATTTATTAATAACTTCAAACATTTTGATTATTCAAGGTTTTTGTACATTAATTACACATGTTTTTCAGCTCAGTTGGTTTGAGGGACCTTAAGAAACATCTCTATAGACAGCAGTGATGCATACTGGCTTTTATGGTGCATTGTGGGAATGTTTTGAGCGTGAGCGTTATGTAATCCCTGAGTAGTGCACTGACTAGTGAACTAAGGAGCTGATTGAGACACACTCTTACTGACTGACTCACATGTGAACATTTTCATGCTCAAATCATGGTTTATCAATAAGTGTGAACTTAAAAGAAAATAACATAAAAATTACAGCCAATTCAAACCACATGAAAAAAAGACCCCTGATGGTGTAAAATGTGTAAAGATGAAATGTTTAAATAAATAATGATAAATACCTATTTTAAAAAATTCCAAAATGTCAGCAGCATTACAATTCAGTCCCATGGACATATTTTCGCCTTTTATGCCTCATGATTTGTACTTTTGCACTGATTTTAATGATGAAGGTTGACGACTAAAAAGAACAAATTAAAGTCACTCCGGTCCAGAGACTGTATTTACATTCTCATTCAAACATTTAGGGTCATTATGTTTTTTAATAAAGGATTTTTTTTAAAGAAGTCTCTTAAGCTGCATTAAATTGATCAAAACTACAGGAAAACTAATACTGTGAAATATTATTACAATTTTACAGAATTGTTTTCTATTAGAATCTATTGTAAAATGTAATTTATTTCTGTGATGCTCAGCTGAATTTTCAGCATCATTACTCCAGTCTTCAGTGTCACATGATCTTCAGAAATCATTCTAATATTATTATTTGCTGCTCAATAAATATTTCTGATTATTATCAATGTTGAAAACAGTTGTGCTGCTGAATATTTTTGTGGAAACTGTGATACATTTTATTTTTTAGGATTCTTTGATGAATAGAAAGTTCAAAAGAGCAGCATTTATTTGACAGAAATCTTTTGTAACATTATAAATGTCTTTTGATCAATTTAATGCGTCTTTGCTGAATGAAATATTACTTTCTTTCAAAAGATAAAAAATATATTGCCCTATATTAAAAGTGATATTTCCATATGTTACCCATGAGGTGATACATAATTTTCACATACGTATATTCTCTGGATAGATGAAGATATAAGTTTATAACACATGTTAAACCCTCATAGCAAAAGTTCTATATGTCCATATGTTAATAATATCTATGTGATGATTTTTTCTGTGGTATATGTAGCAATCATATATGTGAACATATGCAATTTTATTAAAACAACATATAGACAAAAAATCTGTATGTTTATATATGGTTTGTAATATATATATATATATATATATATATATATATTAAAATACATGTCTTATCTTTCAGATTTGCTTATATAATATCCACATGTATTGTAGCATGGATATGCATGTACATGACACATACATCCAAAAATGTTTTAAACATACATAAACATACATATGTGTATGGAAATTTAATACATGTACGTGCATATGTTACATTTGTGTACGGTTGATCTCAAAGGTTTCAACAGTAGTGTACAGTAACTGAGATCGATCGCTGGTTTTACAGTCGATGGGAGAAACTGGGACACAATATGAGGGTTTTAGTATCATAAATCAGCAGAGCCACTGTCTGGTCTTTATGTGAAGCATTTGCTGAACCAACCTGAAAGAGACAGTTTGAAAAGCTATGAAACAATGTTTACGTATCATTCATGTCAGATTTTATTGCTGATTTGAAATATGTTATTGAACTGTGAGTTTCTGTATTGAATTTAAGTAGCCTAGAGTTTTGTCATTCATCATTCATTATAGCAGCTGTAGCTGCGTGACTGAAAACAGCTGCATGTGTTTGTAAGAGAGCTGTTGAGCTTCAATCTCCATCATGTGACAGATCTATAAGAGCACAATGAATCAAATCAAAACCTCAAAGCTGTGCAGATTCAGTCAGTCCAGATTCCAGCATTACTCTTCTCCCTACAGAGAGTCAGAATATGAGGAGAAAGAGCAAAAACAACAGTTTCAGATCCTCCTTTGAGCAGCTGCAGCATCAGTTCAGTCACTGTGACTCTGACTGACGGAGGTTTTTGTACCACTCTTTATCACTGTGTGAACACACCACCACTGTGGTAACTCTGACAGTAATAATGTCCAGCATCTTCAGTCTGGACTCCACTGATGGTCAGAGTGAAATCAGTTCCACCTTGTTCTCCATTCCCACTGAATCGACTGAAACTGGTACCATAGCGATCGTTTACTCCAGTAATGATGAGTTTAGGAGTTTCTCCAGGTTTCTGCTGATACCAAGCTAAACCCCAGCCACTTATTTTAGGATCAGTTTTACACTCTATAGTGGCGTCTTGTCCTTCAGAAACAGTCACAGCTTCAGGCTGAGTCACAGTGATTCCTCTGGATGCTGCTGACAACAACATTATATGTGTTCAATCAAATGAAATGAACATTAAAGAGTCAAAAATGAGCATCTTTCACTTCTGTTACCTGGAATAAAAGCTGCCAGAATCCAGATGAAGCTGCTGAAGAGATTCATTGTGTTTGTTGGTTTTGTACCGTGGTAAACAGCAGTGTGTTATAAAGTGTTGGAGTCTGAACGCTATAAACACTCGGAGCGCTGAAGCATGTGCTGATGCAAAGTGACTCTCTGTGGAAAAACCCTCCAGCAGCCAGTCGTTTAACAGTGTTTATTTCTTCATAAGACTCTCATCATCGACACATTATACAGAGAAAAACACAACCGCACAAAAGCTCAGTGAGGATCTGAGATGTTTTTATGATGTTGAGTTTGTTTAACAGTCATTATGAGCTTTTCTAAGCTGTCAGACTGTTGAGCAGCAGATCAAGTCTGAAGATTCAGTAAATGTGTTGTGTGATGTTTAATGTATTATAAGTGCACTTAGTGAAGTGCTCGAGGGTTTTGTTCAGCTGCTCTATTAGTTTGTTTCACTGCTATTCACTTTGGATGTTGGCAGAAAGTAAATCAAATAATAATTTGAATGCAATGCAGATTTATCATATAGCGTTGATACTAATCCGGAAAGTCTTATTGATATTTTATATCGATATATATTTCTTGCTAATATAATTTTTGAACAGTTTATATTGCACAAACTGATGCATTCTGACTGTGAATATTTTGAAATAAATACTTGGTTCATAAAAAGCTTCTTATGTTACTCTTAAAGGGATAGTTCACCCAAAAATTAAAATTAAGTCATCATTTCCTCACCCTTGTGTTGTTCTAATGTTGTATGTCCTTACTTCTTTTTCGGACCGTACAAGAGATTTTTTTTTTTTTTATGTTCTGCACACTTGTCCATATAATGTCAGTATAATGTTATGTATTATAGGCTAACCGAGACTTGTCATTTGCACTTATATATTGTTGCTCTTTTGTTAGTTTTGACTGCTTTTATTGTCCTCATTTGTAAGTCGCTTTGGATAAAAGTGTCTGCTAAAGGACTAAATGTAAATGTAAATAATGTGAGAAAGAAGTGAAAGTATCACAGAATAGTCTCATGTGACACTGTATGTTCCAAGTGTTCGAGGGAATAAAAACAAATATCCTGACTTGACCAGTGGTCTCTGTGCACGACTGCACATTCATGAGACTCTATTCAAGATGAATAAAAACGCAACATGAAATACAATCCATGTGCTTTTTTCTCTGAGGTAAATATATCTGTTGTCCAACAACAAGTTATCGCATTCATCTGTCATTCTGATCTTCATGACAGCTGGTCCAGATTTATTCAACTCAGTGAAGTACTGTAGGCTACACAGATAACTTTTGGCGGATTTCTAGGCATTGTTTTTTTTTATGTTGCGTTTTTATTAATCTTGATTTTTCACAGCTTGTGTGCTTTTCCTTGGTGAGTCGGAGTGAACTGCTGGGTTTCATAACACACAGTCGTGCACACGCGGTCAAATCAGGATACTTGTGAAATAATATGTTACATTTCAGTTTGTTTCTCACCAAACTCTATAGTATCCCCCCCAAACACTTGGAATATACGGCACATGAAAACATGAAAACTTCCACAGTGCTTCAATCAAAAGATCCCAATATGGTTCACTGTGGTCAGGTCAAAAGTTGTATAGAGAATCATAAGTTTTTTTTTTTGTAGTTAGTTAATATCATGGATAATTGAAATAAATAGTTCAATAGTTTGCTGACCACCAGAAGACATTGAAATAGCCCATGCCATAAGATAAAAATCAGGTCTGTTTTTTTACAGACGTGTTTGCTCTGGTGGACTGTGATAGAAGAGAACACTTTGTGTAATATTTTTATATCTGTGTGTTTTCAAATCATCTGTTTGTGTGAGTGTGAGTGATAGTGTTTGAGCAGCTGCAGCATCAGTTCAGTCACTGTGACTCTGACTGACGGAGGTTTTTGTACCACTCTTTATCACTGTGTGAACACACCACCACTGTGGTAACTCTGACAGTAATAATGTCCAGCATCTTCAGTCTGGACTCCACTGATGGTCAGAGTGAAATCACTGTGAGATCCACTGCCACTGAATCTAGATGCAGTTCCTGACTCAAGCTTTTTACATAACGAATCAGGAGTTTAGGAGCTTCTCCAGGTTTCTGTAAGTACCAGAATAAACCTTCATCCCCATCATCCCATCTGTACACATCTGTGCTGGTTTTACAGCTGATCTTCACTGTTTGTTCTGGTTGAGCTGCTGTCGTTGAGGGACTCTGAGTGACGCTGATCTGTCCTCTACTCTCTGAAACACACAACAAGAAGAAAATCAACTCAAAACTCTGACAATATACTTGAAGAAATTAATTCATATCAAACTTGTGCTCCACAAACCTTGAGCAAACGCTGTGAGAGTCCAGATGAAGATGATGATGAAGGTCATGTTGATGAAGATTGTTGTGTGTGTCAGTGATGAAGTGTTCAACTCACAGCACTATAAACACTCTCAGAGCACTGAAGCATCTGATCAATATGCAAACACACTCCAGATCATTTACCTCAAAACAGCAGATGCATCATTTTGCCATCTTTGCTACAAATTTCTATTTACCATTTACCAAATCTCTATTTATCGCTATTTCATCTGAAACACTCATGATTTATGTCATGTTACTTTGGGTCAAAGCTTCTTTCTCCAAACAAAGTTTAATTATCATTTTCATTCAGACTTTAATGCTCAGAGCATTTAATACCTGTGTTCATCTATTTCACTGTATAACAGGTATAGCACATGATTTATGTCATGTTACTTTGGGTCAAAGCTTCTTTCTCCAAACAAAGTTTAATTATCATTTCATTCAGACTTTAATGCTCAGAGCATTTAATACCTGTGGTCATCTATTTCACTGTATAACGGGTCAAAGGTCATCTGATAGGGAATAACCATCTAAAGCTTGCTAAAGTGTCATTATTAAAGCAGGTAAATAGAGTTACTTTAAATCACATGTGTTTTGAAAATGTGATTAATCCATTTTGGAAATTATTATGAAAAAAATTATTTCAGCCTTCTTGCAACGTTTTTTTTTTTAATGAAATCTGATGTTGTTTTAGAAGAAACCATGAGTGCTGTTGAGTCTCATATCAGTGTATGTG
>NW_015536496.1:939142-949711 GCF_001515605.1 Sinocyclocheilus anshuiensis | reverse complement strand
TATATATATATATATATATATATATATATATATATATTATTATTATTATTTTTTTTATTTTTTTTTGAGTCAGTAATTATGAGAAATGAGTAATGTATAATAATGTCTTTATTAACTTGAGATGAAAAAGCTACTTGAGAAACTGCTCAAGAACATTTTTATGTTGCTGGTGATTCACACTGACTTTATGACTGTATAATAAGATATGAGTGTAGTGTACAAAAGAAAAAAAACATATTGCACCATTATTGTTTGTTTGATTTTAAATCAATTACATACTTGCTAGTTTTGGTTATTGGGGGGTGGGGGGTATATCCCCCATAAACTGCATATTTACCATATTTCAAAGTACATATAAAATATACTGAAGTCCCACTTAAGTGGTAAAGTTCAACTAATTGCATTTAATGTAATTTTAAACTGTACTATATTTGAAATCAATTATAAATAATATGCATTGAGGTGGTCGAAAACATTACATTTAAGTCACACTAAAGTGTATTGTTAACTGACATTAAAGTATATTTTAGTTAACATTAATTGCTTGTCAGTACATTAGTAGTACACTTTAACCATATTTTAAGACACTAGAAGCAATTATGAACATATAATTGTACATATAAAGATGTACTAAAAAGTCTCACTTAAGTGGTTAAAAAAAAATCACTCAAAAGTTCAACTTATTGCATTTAATATAACTTTAAAATGTGATACATTTGAAATGAATTACAAATACAATGTATTTAAGCAGCGAAAATAGTATATTTAATTTGCACTTACGTGTGTTCTTTTAAAGTATATTTTTTCTGCAATAAGTACACTTTATAAAAGTATACTTAAGTGCACTTCTTTTTCACAAGGGTAAGCAGCACTCATTGCACCGTCCCAGCGTCAGTCCTTTTGGCATCCCTCCACCTCCCCATCTCCTCCTCTATTTCTGTTACTCTCCCTCTAGGTACCGCAATGGACTGGATGGGCAGGCGAACTCATAAAACTGAATTTTGAGCACAATGTGTAGTTTCTGTGTTTGGTCTCTGTGTGTCAGTAGTGAGTGATAGTGTTTGAGCAGCTGCAGCATCAGTTCATCACTGTGACTCTGACTGACGGAGGTTTTTGTACGACTCTTTATCACTGTGTGAATATATATATACTGTTTATGTAGTGGAAACTCAGACAGTAATAATGTCCAGCATCTTCAGTCTGGACTCCACTGATGGTCAGAGTGAAATCAGTCTTAGATCCACTGCCACTGAATCTAGATGGAGTTCCTGACTGGAGTATGTTTGCTTTATAAATCAGGAGTTTAGGAGCTTCTCCAGGTTTCTGTAAGTACCAGGAAAGAGGCTGATAACCCCAACCCTGGTAAACTTCAGGGCTGGTTTTACAGGACATGGTAACTGTGTCTCCTGGTTGAACAGGTTTCACTGCAGGCGTCTGAGTGACTGTCACTTCAGCTGCTGAGTCTATATTGAGAAAAAGGAATAAACATTCATAATTAAATATCTGTTGGAGGACAGTATTTCTAGCACAGATGATCAGTTAGAATAGAATGTTTATCTCTTCACCTGTGAAGCAATAGCTAGTGAAGATCCAGATGAAGATGGTGATGAAGCTCATGGTTGCTGTTGGTTCAGATTCTCAGAGTTCAAACTCACAGAGCTATAAAACCTCCTGAAGCTTGTGCTGCAATGCAAATCATCTCTATGTAAATCTGTGTACGAGTTACAGCAGATGATATACATGAAACATAACAGTGTTTAGGACCTTTTCTCATGTAATGAGTCAAAAACACTTATTCACGTCTGAAGCTACAGACTTTCTGATGGTTCAAATGATTAGAAGAAACTAGTTTGTCACTGAGGGCAAAGGTCATTCCAGAGGTCACAGGCCAACAAAACAAAACTGCTTTGATGATTAAAAATGCATTGAGGAATGCATGATCATTTAGAAACTCAAAATGTTGATGTCTAATGAAAATGAGATTAATGCATTTTTTTGTTTATATGTTTAGAATGAATTACAAGTTTTCATGCATCAAGAGACGTTTAGAAACGATGAGACTGTTTTTCTGAAAGTTACTTTAGTTGGATGTTGAGAAGAGCTGCTGTTGAGTCTCATATCAGTGTGTGTGAGTGTCGTGGAGTTTGTGTTCATCTGGACTTGACGGATGTTTTTGTACGACGCTTTCACTAGAATGAAGCACTGTGGTACACTTTTGGTGGAGGAACTAAACTGACGATCGGTAAGTCTCTTCAATTCTTTAATAAAAATGTATGATATTCGATTCTTTCTTTTTAATTATTTTTTAGATTATTTCAGCAAAGAAATTGTCAACATTATTAATTTATTTCAAAAGTGTTTTTAAAGTTTAATAATTGCAATATTTCATTTATTTCATAATTTACTTGTTGAATATTTCATATTGTTTTTAAATCTCATTTATAATTTTACATGAATAATTTAACTTATTATCTGTAACATTATTGTATCTTAATACATAGTTTTCAGTCATTTGTGATATATTCAATTATTTCTATAATTACTTGTAAATTTAACAATGAAGTGTTTTTAGATGCATGAAAAAAGTTTGATAATACAGATTAAATATAATTCTGTAGGCATCATCACCACACAAAGAGAAATGCAGTTAATAAGCATGTTAAAAATCAGTCATTTGAACTATTAAGCTTGCTGCTGCTGCTGATGATCATTTAAAAAACCCAACAACATCATAATAGAAACGTAAAATTGTACTGAAAATTACAATTGATTGTGAGTCAAAATAGAAGAATATTTTTAAAATACAAATAATATTGAAATTATTGCAATTAGTTTTTTTTAAATATCATGTGATGAAATCACAATATTATTAATTTATTTTCATGTGTACAATTTTTTTTATTAGATTGTGATGAAAAAATTAGATGTTCTGTAACTGAGTAATTCTGAAAATATCTAATTAGTATGTTTTTTTCCTTTATTTCATCACTTATTTAAAATGTTTAATTCATATTGTTTTTAAGTCATTTTTCATTTTATAAGAATAATGACATGTATTTTCTGACGTAATTTTGTCTATAACTCTTGGCAAATGTACCAATAAAGGGTTTATCATCAGACAACAAGGAGCTTGAACATTTTGAAAATTGAGCATTTAAACTTTTGAAACTATCAAATTTGCTGATGTTTATGATTGTGAGTGTCTGAATAGCAGAATATTTTCAGTGCAATTAATATTGAAATATTCATTTAATTCTTTTTCTAAGTCATATAGTGACATCACTGTATAATCATCAATTTACTTGAGTAATGTTTTTCAAAATTCAAAGAATGATTTCAAATGTAACATAAATTTTAAGTCATACGATCAAAATTGGGACAGTGTTTAATGTCTGCTTCTGTTGTGTGTGTGTGTATGTGTGTGTGTTTCAGCTGGTCCCGCAGTGAAGCCCTCCGTGTCTCTGCTGCCTCCCTCTTCTCTGCAGCTCTCTGGAGACTCAGCCGCACTGCTCTGCCTGCTCAGCTCTTACTCTCCACAGGGGGCGCAGGTGAGCTGGACGCTGGACGGGTCAGAGGTCACCGAGGGGGTTCAGACCAGCGCAGAGAGCGAGCGGGACGGACGCTACAGCCGCAGCAGCGTCCTGAGCCTCAGCAAAGCACGCTGGGAAGACGGCGAGCGCTTCGTCTGCAGAGTAACACATGACGGAGCTGATCACGAGACCTCGTTCCTCAAGAGCTCCGAGTGCTGATGTTTCTCCAGTGAAGAGCAGCAGGATTCACAGCAGTCACCTGATTTACAGCTCAATACTCAAGCAGTCTTTCAATGTGCTGCCATTGCTGTTCATTCAATAAAGCTTCTGAACGCCTTACATTTGTGTTCGACTGCATCATTGATCAGTGTGTCCTTCCTTCACTAAAGTTTCAGCTGCTGTTGATGGATTGTAATAGTTGAGAACAGCTGCGTTTAGCAGTAAATGTGAACTGAAGCTCTTGGGGTTTGAACATGGTCTCTGGAGACGGAGCTGCTCTATTCTGAGACGATCAGAATCACTAAAGCTGCCAATGCAAATCTGATTTTCACCTCAAACTCACAGTTTCACTGTTTGATCGGTTCAACGCTCTGAACTGGATCAGTTTCACTTCTGCTCATGAGAAACGAGTTATGAGTAAGAAATTCATCATCAGCTTGAAATTAATTTGCTAGTTTAATGCTTTATTGCTAGTTTCATGTACAAAATGTAATGTACAAAACCAACAAAACAACATATTGCACCATAATTGCTTGCTTTGATATTAGTTTACAGACTCTGTTTTCTATGATTCTGAGCATAGTTGAGTCAAACCCGTCTGTCACAGGACAGATCCCAGTCTAATAGAGCTGATTTGACTCCTGACTCAGTGTGGAGTTCATGTGTAGTTGCTGTGTTTGGTCTCTGTGTGTCAGTAGTGAGTGATGGTGTTTGAGCAGCTGCAGCATCAGTTCAGTCACTGTGAGGTTTTGTACCACTCTTTATCACTGTGTGAACACACAACTACTAGGACAGTGTACACTCTGACAGTAATAATGTGCAGCATCTTCAGTCTGGACTCCACTGATGGTCAGAGTGAAATCACTGTTAGATCCACTGCCACTGAATCTAGATGGAGCTCCAGTGTTACGGCTTGTTGCAAGATAAATCAGGAGTTTAGGAGCTTCTCCAGGTTTCTGTAAGTACCAGGCTAAACGCTGCCCCGAACTAGTACTGTACACATCTGTGCTGGTTTTACAGCTGATCTTCACTGTTTGTTCTGGTTGAGCTGCTGTCGTTGAGGGACTCTTGAGTGACGCTGATCTGTCCTCTACACTCTGAAACACACAACAAGAAGAAAATCAACTTAAAACTTTGACAATATATTTGAAGAAATGAATTGATATCAAACTTGTGCTGCACAAACCTTGAGCAAACGCTGTGAGAGTCCAGATGAAGATGATGATGAAGGTCATGTTGATGAAGATTGTTGTGTGTGTCAGTGATGAAGTGTTCAACTCACAGCACTATAAACACTCTCAGAGCACTGAAGCATCTGATCAATATGCAAACACACTCCAGATCATTTACCTCAAGACAGCAGATACATCATTTTGTTGTTTTGTTTGTGCAACAGCTTCCCAGTGGGCAGTTGATGTTGACATCAAATTGACATCAAAATTGACTTCGAAAAGCAGGTCAAATATGCAAAAAAACTTGACATGATGTTGATTTAATGTAAACTGAATGTCCAACATATTGGCCTACATTAAACCAGTTTCAGTGTGAGATTAACTTCCTATTTCCACCCAATTACCCTAGAAGAAATTGCCGTCCAAATTGAATTTAAAGTGATGTTACAGCATCTTGATCAAGTCTTGACTAATATTTGATGACAAATTGATATCAAGGTGCCGAAGTTCAGGAGAATGTCAACATGTTTATTTTGGTTTAATGTTCTGTTTCACTGATAATTAGTTAACATTTCACAAGTTCACATGTTAATATAATCCTTTACTGATATAAAGCAACATCACACGAGCAAGAGCACTGTTTCTTCTTAATATCAGGCATGATTGCAAATGTGGCATTGCTTTTATACAATAAGTTTCAAAGTAATTTAATTTTAGGCTCAATACTGACATAAGTTTCTTTGTTTTTGCTTGGCAAGCTGGCATAGTTCAAAACAAACAGCGTGAATCATTTGAGTGAATGATTCATCGACTCAGTCATAAAGAAAGACATCTTTGAGTCTGAACGAGACTCACAGCGGCACTGAACGAGTCGTCTTGTGAATGAACTGGAACATCTCCTGACCGTCGATGAATTGGTCACAAATCTTTCTGGTAAAAGGATCTGATAAAGATTCGAATCACTGAGATGAATCAAAATCCTCAGCAGAGGGTTGAGTGTGTTGCATCAAAAATGTAGGTGATTTGTCCAATTTCTGTTTACTGCAACAAACAGACAGAGATAATGTGCGAGATGTAGAGTTGGGGAAGTTAGGCAATGTGATGTAGGGACTATTTTACACCAGGGTTACACCCCTATCTTACTATCTTTCTACAGTTTATTAACACCATACTGGGGCATTAGGACCCACTCAGAGCACAAGATGAGCTCCACCTGCTGGCCTCACTAACATCATTTCCAGCAGCAACCTGGTCTTCCCCGAAAGTCTCCCATCCAAGTACTGACCAGACTCAACCCTGCTTAGCTTTGCTGGGTGTGCAGGAGAAAGCTGCAGGTTGATGCTGCTGGCTTGTGTAGCAGGTCTCCTCATACATCTGGCCCAGAGCATTCAAAGAATAGACCAGCATGACTGTCTTTTACACAGAAGTGTGGTTAAGACCATTGAAGAGCCACACAGAAAAATCCTCCTGTTAAAAGTACTTGTCAGTGTTCATGTGTGTCCACACTACAGAGTGTTAAAGAAACACTGTTGGAATGCATTAGTTTTGTACTATGGTGGCACCCACCATGCACCGCAGCATGAAGCTTTTCATTGATTGTCACCACTGTTGAGATTAGTGATGGGAAAACAAAAGCTTTTCAAAACTTAAAAGCAATTGTTTTGCGAAATGAGTCACTGTTTTGAAATGGCATGTTCTGGTGACACCTGCTGTTTGAAATGTTGTAACTGCAATAAAAACTCAGCAAAAACATGCATAAAAATGTCTTTCACAAACCAATTGCAGGTGTTTTATTAGAAGTGTTATCTATTAGGTGTGACTAAAAATCATCCAATGCTGTTAAATATGAAGTGTCTGTATGCCACTGCTTTGTATGAAATCAACTGAACTCCACAAACAACATTACCAGCTTCACTAATTTCTAACCAGCTTGACTTTATTTCTGTCATACATTCTCACTAAGAATTAACATTAAATGGGTTTAGAAGTTGATGTTTTTATTGAAAATAATTTAGTTTAGTTTGAAGTCACTATGATGGCGATTATTGTCCGTAGTTGTGCTCTTGACCCTTGGTTTATAATATTAGTTTTCCTCCGGTTGTTAAACAGATCAGCTCTGAACATAACAAAACAACTAAAAAATAAAAGCAAATAAGACTATTCAGCTGCTTAATTTATTCATGCTGCAATGCATGCTGGGAGTCATGGATGAGTTTTGTACTATGGTAGCACCAAGCATGCATTGCAGCACAAAGCTTTTTGTTGATTGTCACCACTGTTTAGATTCTTAAGCTAATTCTTGATGTCTGTGTGTCTAAATGATTCAGTAGCTCAAAACTTTCTAAACACAAGGTGTTTCTAAATTAATTTAGATCATCATGTTAAATTAATAAAAGATAATCTTAACAGTCCGATATTAAACACTGGATTAGTTTACAGAGTCAGATTACATGATTATAATGATGAATACACAGCCATCATCACCTGATCATATTCTCTCTTGTTGTTTCTTTCCATAACTAATGTGCTTTATAAACCCAAAGTCACCGCAGTTAAATAAAAACTAAGGTTGAAAAGTCAAAGGCCAACTACTAATTACTAATTTCTAAAGCACTAATCACCCTAATGGTGACTTCAAATGAAACACTTTCATTTTGTAGACATATGAAATGAAATAAAAAATAAAGTCAATATGGTTAGTAATTTGTGAAGCTGATAATGCTGTTTGTGAAGTTGTTAATTATCCTCTGCTGAGATCTTGAGAGATTTAATGTCTACTTTTACTTCAGTTGATTTCTAAGGCTGTGGCTGGAAGTCAGCTGTAGTCTTTGTTTTTCTCTTTTTTCTGTTCTTCTTGTTCCTCTTTCAGTGATTCTGCTTGTTAATAGCAGGTGTTTGTCACTAATCACTCAATTTATCACTTAACCATCGCATTAACGGTCTTGGTTTTGGAAGTCTGGTCTTGACTACACACCTGATTTCTATGCAACATTTTATAAATGAGGTTTCAGGTCTCATCTTACAGGATGCTGAATGCAAATAAGATGCACTAAAACAAGGTCTATGAAACCACATGCGATAAGATGATATGATAAAAGTTTCTGATTGTATTGCTAGTAAGAGAATAAACTGATACTGAGAATTAGAGTAAACAAAATGTAAACATTTAAGATGCTAATATGATAGAAACATCACCGTAAAATATTAGTACAGAAATCATCTCTCTATGATACTACAAGATGTTTTTTTGCAAGAGTTTTAAACTAGGTATTGAGACACATTTAGACACCAACACTCAACAATGGTGACAATCAACAAAATATTCAGATAAACAGATCATCTCTGAACATCATAGAACAAGCTACTGAAAGTCACAACAGAAATAACATCAAAAATAAAAGCAAATAGTTAGAATTCAAGAAAATAATAGGGCAATTCAGATGCGTAATTTATTCATGCCACAATGCTTGGTGGGAGTTTTGTACCATGCTGGGACCCAGCATGCATTGTGGCATGAAGCTTTTTGTTGATGGTCACCATTGTTGAGATTAATATGCTGATTGTTGATGTCTGTGTGTGTCTAAAGGATACATTATTTAAAACCTTTTCTTAATAATTGATTGCTGAGTTGGACTAACTACTTAAGCTACAATAGCAGAGGATTGGTAATTCAAAATTCATATATTAATAGTGCACCACACTAATAATCATTGTGTTATATATATATGTGTGTGTATGTGCAATATATAGTGCACCACACCAGTGATTGATGCTGAAAATTCAGCTGCGCATCACAGGAATAAATTACATTTTAAAATATACTACAATAGAAATCAGCTACTTTAAATCATAATTAATATTTCACATTATTACTGTTTTACTATATTTTTGGACCAAATAAATGCAGCCTTGGTGAGCAGAAGAGATTTTCAAAAACATTAAAAAATCTTAATTTTTCCAAACATTTTGCTGGTAGTGTATGTATACCACTTTATTTGAGGAATATCAAATATTAAGAGGATGTCTTGCATGTTTCGTAAAGTTCCAAGTAAATATATTCATTTACAGGCATGAGTGGGCAATTGTGAATTATTTATTTTTTTGGTCAAAAGTGACTGAAGAGGACCAGAGGTTTAGGTATGTTAAAATATCTAGAAATCTTTAATAACGTGTGTTATCTTGGCACACTGGCATTAGACAGTTGAATTAGAGCACATTTTAGGCTTACAGAACTGTTAATGGTTCACTAGCTATGGATGTTACTGTAAAATCAATGCAAATATATGGAATATCGCTCATCATTTAGGCTTGGTTATGCAAATCTCAGGTGAGCCAGGGAGTTTTTCCAGAAGGGTTTTGAGGATGTAAATGCAAAAGATATGAGTGTGGAATAAAAGAGGAACAGGCACACAGTTGCCTACTCATGCCTGTAAATGAATATATTTACTTGGAACTTTTACGAAACATGCAAGACGTCCTCTTAATATTTTATATTCCTCAAATAAAGTGGTATGCATACTTGTAATGTAAGTAACATTACTTTTTTTTTGTCAATGTAATGGTATGACACTTTGTAACACTTTCTAGGTGAACCAAAAAATTATATACCAAAAAATATATATATTAAAAAAAGTCACACTTGTACTCCTCACAGTCAAATAAATACATGCTCGACGCTTCACCACAATGATAAATCCCAAAAACAACAACATAACAGAAACTATTTTAAATGCCAACATAATATAACATTAACATTACCAGGTCTCCCCATTTCATCATTATGCTGAAAATGCTTAAAATAACACTTTATTTAAATTTGCAAAGCATGATGGGAAGATCGAGCTGCTTGATTAAAACTTACCTGGTCTCATGGCATAAACGTACCTGGGGGCACTTTTTAGCGAGACATGAAATAAAATACATACCAATAAGTACATATCACTGCAGTTTCCAAAAGAAATGAACACTAGAGGCAGTAAAACTCTTAACACCTTTTATTCCTTTTCACGCAAATTTACAGAGTTTCGATTCATAAAGCATAATTTTCGCACAATTACTTGAAGAATATCATGTTATGACTTCTAAACAATATTAATATGCTGGGAGATTTGAAAACCGATGCTTTTCCAGCATCATATCTATGGGTTTTTTTGTTCGGTAGCTCACGAGTACGGAGACGTACTTGAGAGGTGAGGAGCTCCGGTTCGAATCCCGTGTAAGTACGGTTCGACAAAACAGTTCAAATCTGCATATAAGGAAGTTCAAATGGCACAGTTGCATCAACAAATGCATTTTTATATCAGTTTTGCATTTGTTAACACTATCGGGTAGGTTTAGGGTTGGTTTTGGTGTAGGGCATATTTTCAACACGATAGAGCAGAGGTTCTCAACCTTTTGGAACTAAAGCCCCCCCAAGCCTCCCCTATCATGTGGCACGCCCCCCTCAGTGGGATACCTGTGCTTGCTTCTTTTTACAAAGAAGCGCAATTCGCAGTTCAATGTTGGATAGCACAAGCCTCAAGTCATCCTCCACCTGGAGCCGATTTCGGTACTTTGTTTTTAAAGCCGTCAATTTTGAAAACCCGGCCTCACACAGATAAGTTGAGGTGAATGGAAGAAGTAATTTTATGGCGGCGTCAGATAAATGA
>NW_015536496.1:915274-938671 GCF_001515605.1 Sinocyclocheilus anshuiensis | reverse complement strand
CCCATATATATTTGAAGGAGATCAGGAATAATGATTAACTTGATAAAATCTATCTATATAAATCCTATATTTTATTTAGATAGATAGATAGATGGATAGATAGATAGATGATAGATTTTGTTTTTACTTTTTTGTATTTTTGTACTTTAAAAAAATAACTTTTTCATAACTTTTATGATTTTTAAAATAACTTTTATGAGTTTTATAAAACTATATAAAAAGACAGATAGCTAGATAGTTATGGAACGTGGCCAAAAATGATCAAGAATGTTTCTGAAAATTGTAACTACTTTGAACAAGAGAACTTAAAGTAGCCTATAGGTTGTAATGTGTAAACTCTAAATAACGTGTAAGTATTATTTTACGTGTAAAACATTTTTTAAAACATGTTGCATTTCATTCGTTCGTTGCATTCTACAAGCATTCGCATTCTATACTCCCTAAATAATATTCAATACTATTTAGGGCGGATATTATGCAAATTGGGACTGAGTCTCGTTAGCCATGGCATCGTTAAATCAATCAGTGGGATACCTGTGCTTGCTTCTTTTTACAAAGAAGCGCAATTCGCAGTTCAATGTTGGACAGCGCAAGCCTCAGGTCATCCTCCACCTGGAGCCGATTTCGGTACTTTGTTTTCAAAGCCATCAATTTTGAAAACCCGGCCTCGCACAGATAAGTTGAGGCAAATGGAAGAAGTAATTTTATGGCGGCGTCAAATAACTGAGGATATTCAGACATCACGCTCAACCAAAATGACGGCAGAGAGGAAGAGCTGTAGCGGTGTCGCAATCTAGTGTCGCTCTTTAATTCGACTAACTGCTCCCCCATGTCAACTGGAAGGTCTTTTCCTGGGCAACTGAAGGGATCTCTGACCCAAGCAAATGAACTGAATCCTCAGTGAAATAACGGCCGAATTGTTGTTTTAGTCCCTCAACATGTTGAGCGACTGTGTTAATCAAAGGAGAGATATTTATCCCTGTCTCTTGCACACAGTCGGCGAAGTTGGGAAACATGTCAACATTTTTATTAATCAGCCGATCACGCCAAAGATCCAGTTTGCCAACGAATGCACTGACTTTGTCTGAAAGGAGCAAGATGTTGGCATCTCTCCCTTGCATCGATGTGTTCAGCGAATTCAACCTGTCGAAAATGTCTACAAGGTATGACAACTGCGCTAACCACAGGGGGTCATCCAGGTACCGCGCAAGGTCGGACTTCACATTAACAAGAAATGTCTTCACCTCTGAACGCAATTCGTAGAGGCGATGTAAAACCCGACCTCTGGAGAGCCAGCGAACCTCAGTGTGAAAAAAGAGCTGCTCGTATTCGGCTCACATTTCCTGACAAAGCAAGGAAAACAAGCGTGCATTTAAAGGCCGTGTTTAATGAAATTGATAATTTGCACTGCCTGCTTTAAAACGGCCTCAAGAGACTCAGGCATTTGTTTTGATGCGAGAGATTCACGATGAATCATACAGTGGGTCCACTTGGCTAAAGGGGCTAAATTCTGGACACGAGTGACAAGACCGCTAATCCTCCCAGTCATTGAACGGGCCCCGTCCGTGCAAATCCCAACACATTTATCCCATGACATGCCTGCATCCCATATATATCCATCCAGAACTTCAAACAATGCCTTGCCAGTTGTGTGATCTTGAAGAGACCGACAGAAAAGAATGTCCTCCTCAATATAACCATTTTTGACATATCTGACATAGGTAAGCAACTGTGCTAGCCCTGCAACATCAGTTGTCTCATCAAGCTGTAGGGCATAGTACTGGCTTTGCATGATGTTAGCTAGCAATTGCTCTTTAACGTCACTTGCCATGTCAGATATGCGGCGGCTAACGGTGTCGTTAGAAAGGGGGATGTCACTAATCTGCTGATCTCCAAACATGACCTGACAAATATCTTTGGCAGCAGGTAAGATTAGCGCCTCGGCAATTGTGTGAGGTTTTCCTACTTTAGCAACTCGTTTGGAGATGTAGTATGACGTTTCTAGACACCTGTTGGACACTGATGTGTGTTTGCTGATGTTACGTTTCTGCTGTTCAAGGCCAGATAACTTTAATTTGAAAAAATCTAAGGGTTTGTCTTTTGAGTGTCGGGTGTTTTAGTTTCTAAATGGCGCTTCAGCTTGCATGGCTTCATGCTGTCATTTGCCAACAGATCTGAGCATATGACACACTGGGGCAGCAGCTCAGCATCTGTCTCAGCCACTGTAAAGCCAAACTGAAGATAGCTAATGTCATATTTTACACTTCTTAGGGGTAGGAGCTGACGACGCATCGTCGTCACAGCTCCTTTTCGTACGTGTGATGAACTTATCAATAAACTTCCCACAATCCCAAAATGACGTTCTGAAACCTGTCTGCACTGACAGCTGGATAAAAGGCAGGCTAAGCTCCGCCACTCCCCATCGCCAAAAATAAATAAATAAAAGGAGCAGAGGAAGAAGAACTCCGTTTTTTTTTTTTTTTCAAGCAGAGCAGGGGTTTTTTCCAAGTTGAGCGGGGTTTTTCCATTTTTCCATTTGTGTATATTCTACTTGAAATGCAATAAAATGCAAAAAATACGATTACCCAAATAATGTCTTGTCTCAGTTTTTTCTTGAAAACCATTTGCGCCCCCCTTCCGATCTCTCGCCCCCCCCTGTTGAGAACCACTGCGATAGAGCATTCAATTTTAGCGACAGTCCCCGGATATTTGAATTCTGAACCGCCGCAATACATACCTGAAGCAACATAATAAAAACGTGCCAGGGTTCACATATTGAACCCGTGTTTAAGTGCCACTCAGTGGACATTTCTCTTTGAAATGGCGGCAAAACGTGCAGTAAGGTACGTAAAAACGGTGCTGCAGAAAAGTACCTTATGAGACCAGGTTGATTAAAACATGTGCCTTCAACATGAAAACATTGAGTTTTCGACATGCAATCATGTTTAAACGAGAAACCTGATACAATGGTGTTAAATCAAAATGAATTATTTAAATAAAGTGAACAGCATCAATACATTTTTTTTATGTAAAATTGTATATTCCCTCAAAATACAAAATATTAAATCTTTCCAACGTTTTTGCTCATTTTT
The DNA here is from genome assembly GCF_001515605.1 of Sinocyclocheilus anshuiensis. Lineage (NCBI taxonomy): Eukaryota > Metazoa > Chordata > Actinopteri > Cypriniformes > Cyprinidae > Sinocyclocheilus > Sinocyclocheilus anshuiensis. The sequence continues at coordinate 935,579 of NW_015536496.1, read as the reverse complement.
ACAATTCTTTCATAGCTGATGATCAGAACACAGACAGAGTAGATCGAGTCCATCAACATGTTAGCATACTTGTGCGTAAGCAATCTTCTATCCACTCCTTCTGGTTTACACAGATCTTCTTATTCACTTGGTACTATTAAAAGCGCCCCCTACTGTATAACAGTGTAACAGGGGAAGACAAGATGTCTCCGATTAAGCGATTGAGGACAGCTTTGTTGTTGGATGTAATAATGAATATAGCAGTCATCATTTACTCCCTACATCTGAGCCGCTGAAGACGCAGAGGATTAACGTTACTTTCGCTTTTGAAGTGAATGCTCCGTTCCCCGATCTGCCTAAATGCGTCTATGTTCGCGCGAATCATTCGTATTCCAGCTTCTTTCTTCCAGAAAGCTTTTATGAATCTTTGCAAATTGCCTTTCCTAATAATGTACTAGTTAGCCAGTTTCGTGGCTGAAGTTCACAGTCTGCTCGTCACTGCACGGAAGAGAGGGGCGGGGTCAGCAGAGCTCATTAGCATTTAAAGCAACATGGACTAGAACCGCATGCTGAAAACAGAGCTGATTTTGACAGATTTAAAAAGGTGTTTTTTACACTACCATTGAGAAATTTTAACCAAAGTATGTTATGGACTTTTAATTAAGACCCTAAAGAATTATATCAACTTGTGCAAAATGGGCATGAGATGACCCCTTTAAAGCTTTAAAGGGTTAGGCAGTTTCTGTGCTCACCTAGTGGAACTATGAAAATAAAGCATGCTTTCGCGCATCCCGCTTCCTCAACTCAAACATTACAGACTCTTTCAGGTCCATAAATGTGAAAGCATGTCTCAACAGTTAAAATTAAACTACTTTCTATAAAAGGTCCAACATATTAAGAATACGTTTAACTAATGATGGGAGAAATTAAGCTTTTCAAAGCTTCGAATCAATTGAACTAATTGTGTCGCAAAATGATTCACTGTTTCGAAGCATCTGAAACACCACACACTGTGTACTGCTGGTCAAACAGTGTAAATGCAACGAAAACTCAGGCCAAACATGCATAAAAACAGCTTTTACAAACCCATTGCAAATGTTTCATTGAAAGTATAATGTGTTAAATGCAATTAACAAATCATCTAATGCTCTGAAATATTAAGTGTTTATAAAATATGTGTTCTTTTTCAGGGTTTGTTGTCTTTGTTCTGTTGATGGCTCAGTTAAACAGAAAAATAAGAGACTATTAAATACTATTATTCCTTTTAATTATACAAATGTTTCATTAAAACATCTACAAATTTGTAAAACTGATCTGAGATCAGGTAATAACTATATAGACGCTTGTTCAATGGTGGGGGATCACAGAGATCATCGCCCCCAGTGGTGAACCATTGAAATTTCAAAACGGTTATGATTTAACGAAGCCTCATTAGTGAAATCATGTGACTTTGGCAGTTTGATACGCGCTCCGAACCACTGATTCGAAACAAAAGATTCGTAAAGGTTCGTAGCTTCATGAAGCATTGTTTCGAAAGCAGCCATTTCTACATTTACCTTGAAGTTTAGCTTACCTGTCAAGAAGAAACTCCGCAAGTTTGTCGTATCGACTGAAACCCAAACATTAAATCAAATTCTTCCATCTTGTAAAAACACTGCTTTTCTGTCATGACAATTCTCGGAGGGATTGGCATGGTAATGTACATGACAATGTTAATATATTTGGTCTGGGCGGAATAGATCTGCTACACTGCTGCTGCTGCAGCAGAGCAAGTACCGAGACTTGCTACTGCCAGTACATCCACAACATGCTGCTATGAGCATGTAGGAAATACTGCTGCTGCACATATAACACATATGAATAACCCCCATAGCATACATGATTCACCTCGTAGCAGATCTATACAGGTGGAGCTGGGGAAGGTGGAGGGTTTCTGAAGTGCACTGCGAACTGCTACAGCAAACAAAAGCCAGGTATTTGAATATTGAGAAGTGAGCTCATTGGCTACTGATACAGGAGAAAACCAATCAGCTGTGCCATGTCATAAGGATGTCATTAGGTCAGATTGAGTTAGACCTATCGGACTGCACCATCTAGAGTTTCATGCCAGAACTCTGTATATGTTTGCCCTTGTATTACCCCGTTGTAATCGCAATTGGATCGAGAAGATATATATATATACATATAGTATGAGTATGAGTGTGACCCCTAAATGAGGAGCACCAGAATGAACAAATAATGTATAGCAAAAATATAAATCAGAAATGATGATATGCTTCATTTGCATTTTTTTCTTGTGATAAAAAAACTTTCAGTGAACAGAAACATTTTTAAAGTTTAAGAACATTTTAAGAATCCAAACCTTTGGTGAAAGTTTCCGTGGATGTAACCGCTTCTTCATGGAACCATTAAACATGATTCACCTCGTAGCAGATCTATACAGGTGGAGCTGGGGAAGGTGGAGGGTTTCTGAAGTGCACTGCGAACTGCTACAGCAAACAAAAGCCAGGTATTTGAATATTGAGAAGTGAGCTCATTGGCTACTGATACAGGAGAAAACCAATCAGCTGTGCCATGTCATAAGGATGTCATTAGGTCAGATTGAGTTAGACCTATCGGACTGCACCATCTAGAGTTTCATGCCAGAACTCTGTATATGTTTGCCCTTGTATTACCCCGTTGTAATCGCAATTGGATCGAGAAGATATATATATATACATATAGTATGAGTATGAGTGTGACCCCTAAATGAGGAGCACCAGAATGTATTATTTTTAATTATTTTTAATTACGACAACTTGTTTCTCAAATGATCACATTCAGGCTCAGTCATTTGGGCAGAGGAGCAGTATTTTCCTCAGTCACCCAATGCCACATGGGACGAGGCCAGACTCTACTGTCAGTCCTGTTTCAAAGAACTGACGACCATCACCAGCGGAAATGTACACCTCATTGTGCAGAACTTCTCTTCGGACTACTGGGTTGGACTCCGCAGGAGTTACAATGGCTCCTTCCCATGGGCCGCATGGTCCAATGGGGATCCTGTTACATATCAGAATTGGTACCCTGGTCATCCAGTTCCAAATAAAGAAAAGAAACTAATTCCTATATGTTCCTCAACAACACAAAGTCCACTGAGCACCCTAATAACTACCCCAACATCTACCCCAATGACCTCAACACAAACCTCCACAGTAACTGCTTCGGTAACCTCAACATTTAAAAAGAACAAAGAAAACGATACATGCCCTATACTGTCCGAAATGCTTTTTTGCTTAAATATGACATGTGATGATCTTGAAAGTGCCATGGATATGTGTAAGAGAACACTGACTGTTACCCCAAATACTACAACATACAGCACCACCCCTAAAGTCACAACATTTAGCACCACCTTTAATGCTGCAACAAATGGCACCACAACCGAGAGCACCACCACCAGCAACTGCGTCTTCGAACCCGAGCCAGATCCTGAACAGTACATCGAGAACGCTTGTGTGGTCCTGCTCAGCTTCGGCATGTGGAAGGAAGACGACTGCAACAGAAGTTTACCCTTCATCTGTTATGAAGGTACAAAGACTTTGTTTTAGAGCACAGCATCGTATTGTTAGATTCATATTGTTGGTACTCTGACAATCTTAAAAAGAAAGGTTCCAAAAGGAGGTTTTCATAGCAATGCAAAAATCAAACTTGGTTGAGGGCTGTGGGCCATAAGTAAATGTTGCATTATGTCCAACTCTGTTATATTAAAATGTCTTCAATTTTAATTTTTAAATCGTTTTTAAATGATTAATTAAAATTAATAAATAATAATAAAAAATGTTTTTTTACATTTTAAATATTTTTAAAAAAAATTATTTTTTTTTGTACATTTTAATTTCAGCTTTCAGATTATGTATAAATCTCAATTTTGAAAAATTGACACTTATGACTGGTTTTGTGGTCCATGGTCACAATTGCTCTTTTAAGAACTGTTCACTGAATGGTTCTTTGAGGAACCCAAAATCAAACCTCCTTTTTGAACCTTTATTTTTAAGAGTGTAATCAACTTGTAAGTTTCTGCCGATATACGTCATTGCATCTATCTGTCCGTAGAGCGCTTTTTTGGCCAGATATACGTTTCCGATGTGAACACAAGCGCAGGCAATCTGAGCTGGTCTGAGGGACCCGGTGCTGAGAACATCAGTCACTACAGAGTGGAGGTCACTGGGGACAAAAACCAGACATTTAACCAGACTGACCTGTTTGAACAGATACAGAATCTGACAGCAGGTACTCTGTACAGAGTTCAGGTGTTTCCTGTGAAATGTGGCAGGGATCTCAATCCGCAGAATATCTCCTTCTACACCCGTAAGTAGACTCGGACTTCATTGTGCTCAACATGGTTTCAACACGACTAATGAGCAAAATGACCCATGCCGTCCCTTTTTTAGAGCCCTCTGATGTGCAAAATCTGACAGTGGTGAGTGTGACAACTGTTAGCGCCAACCTCAAGTGGAGTAAACCAGATGGAAACCGTGACTTCTACTCAGTAACGTTCATAAATGCATCGAAAAATGTGGAACAAAAGTGTGATACTGAAAAGTGCACTATTACGGATCTTATTCCAGGAACCGAGTATGAATTCACAGTTAAAGCTGTAGTGAATAAGACGATTGAAGGTGTGCCAAGCAACGTTACTGATTACACCAGTAAGTGCAGACAGTTTCATGCTTGACTCTATCCATCCATCCATCCATCCATCCAAAGCTGTAAACATTTCCAAATAAAGCATTGTTTCTTAGTTTTAATCATATTTGAGTTTTAGTATAGCTATATTGATAAATGAGCTTTTATTTTTTATTTTTAGGTTAATTCCAGTAAAAAAAATTTTTGTTTTGTGCTTTTTCCTTTTTTTTTTTTTTAAGATTTATTTTTGGCATTTTATTCTTATTTTTATCAGGATAGGACAGCATATATTGACAGGAAACAAGGTGGGAGAGTTCGGGGGATACCTACATAAGTACATAAATTAAGTTTACAATTTCACTTATGTACAAAACTCAAATATCGCATAAAACAATTGCGAATAAAGCACCATCTCCATCCCATATGTTCAATGTTATTTGAGCATTTATTATAGTTTTATTAATATTTTGAACAAGCTTTTATTTTTATATTTTTAGTTTTTTTTATGTTATTTATAATTACAGATTAGTAATTTTGCTATGTGCTATTGTCATTTTATTAGTTTAAAAAAAAAAATTGTTTTAATTTATTTTATTTCAGTTTTAGGTAGTTTTAGTTTTAAATTTATTTCCAGTTAATAATTTCAGTGCTTCATCTTTAACTTTTTTTCATTTTATTGCCAAGGCAACATTTACATTTTTATTTTGTGTAAGTTTTTCAATTAATATTTATATTTTATTTATTTTTTTTTTTTAATTAACAGAAATGTTTTTTTTTTTTAAGTTTTCCGTTTCAGATTTCCGTTAATGATAATAGCCTAACCCTAGTTGAAGAGAATAAAATTGGCGCAAAACACATGTATCAGGAATAGCATTAGGGGAAGCCACTCTTTCATGCATCATAAATATCTTGTGGCTGTGAGAGTGCGCTGATGAAATGCAATAAACTGATTTTGGCAACCAACATCTGAGATGCTGTGTGATGCGATTGGTCCGCTGGTTAGTCCAGTTATCCAATCACATCCTCCGTTGCGCATCAAGGGATTTATTCAGTAAATGTGTTTTCATTGTAGTTTATACGCATGTCGTCTTGTCGGATAAAATGCATTTTTTTTTTAAGAATTTATGCACAACTTGGATAAATAAATAACCTCAGATTCATATAGGCTAAAACAGGTGGATGGAAACATAGCTATTGTCAAAGTAACAAGCATTCCTGTGACCACAACTAATTTTGAATGTTTTTGATAGACTAACTGCCTTTGTTGGTATTTACTTTTCAGTACCTTCGACTGTCAGAAACCTAAGATCAGCAGACAATGACAGCACAGTCATAATGGCCTTTTGGGATCCGCCTACTGGCAATCATTCAGCTTACCGCTATTGTCTTAAAGAAGTCAAACACAGCCACAATTGCACTTACTGCAACATCATATCAGACAGCAGCATTACAACAAACGACAACATTACCACAAACAGCAGCAGTACGACAGCAAAATTCAATATTACAGACTGCAAAACAGTGGATGGAACAGAAACATTTATCAGAGAGACTAATACATCAGACGGCAGCAAGTTTTGTCTGTGTGTGGCAGCGCTAACAAAGAACAACAACCTGTCAGGAGAAGTGGTTGTAATCTCAACATACACACGTGAGTCTCATTCTCAGTTATTATATTCCTTCCCTAAATTAAAGGCATTTCATGTATCATGCATGTACTGTAAATTCTAATTGACCATTTCCATCACTAAACTGAATGTGAGTTGACAGTCAAACAATTATGGAAGATTGTTTCCATAATGGAATACAAAATTAAACAGGTAATTGCGAGTTCACATTTCAGGCTTTTTTTCTAGCAAGTGTGAATTTATATCTCAAAATTCAGACATTTTTCTGAAATGAAAAATGTAATTGAATTTTGAATTGCGAGTTAATCTCTCACAATATAGAGATTTTTAATTGTGAATTTTCTTACAATTCAGACTTTATGATTTAGAATTGTTTATATCTCACAATATCTCGTATATCTCTGAGTTTATATCAGAATTGTGAGTTTATATCCTTTTTCTCAGAATTGAGTTTTTGTGTAACAACTCAAAATGTATATTCTCACCATTCCGACTAGTTTGTCAGAATTTACATTTTTATCTCACAATTCAGACTTTATAACTCAGAATTGTGATTATATATATACTTTTTTCCTCACAATTGCAAATTTATATCTCAAAATGGACTTTTTCGTAGAATTTGCGAGTTTATATCTCAGAGTTCTGACTTGTTTTCTTATAATTGTGAGTTTAAAAAAAAGAAAGAATCTGAATTGTAAGATCAAAAGTATCATTTTTGTATTTTTTTTATTCCATGGTGGAAACGGCTTCCATTAACACCTGAAGGAGTTTTTCAAAGTGTTGTCCAAATGACTGCTTAGATTTTGTTCAAGCCTGCATTCAACACTGTTCTAGCCTTTCCTAAATTACTACTAAATTCTGACAAACTACATGTTCTTCTCTGCTCTCCTCTCCTAGGCCCCAAAACTGTGATCCTCTCTTTGAGCCCTGACTTAAAATCCATGAATGCCAACTGGACAATAGGAGGGAATTATGAACAATTTGAAGTGATGATTACAACAGATGCATACCTTGACAATTATCCCCGGCGAGATAACACTAAAATCAGTAGTTACACTTTCAATAATCTGAAGGCAGGAGTGTTTTACACCGTTTCAGTTGTCACTCTTAATGGTGAACTGAGAAGTGATGCTGCTAATAAGTCAGAGTACACCCGTGAGTAATCATTACACTGTGATCACTATTTTTCAGATCATTTGTCCAGTAGCTTAAATCACTGTCTTCATCAGCTTTTCAAGTTCAGCTGTATAACATCTCACAAATCACTTCACAGGGCCTGCTAAACCTACCTGGGTAAAGGCCACCGCTAACAAATCTAGCATACAGCTAAGCTGGGGAGTTCCAGTTGAGTCAGTGGGTGCCTCCATTAAATATATGGTGAACTATAGCACTCCTTTCTGGAATGAACCTAATGGAAAAAATACAAATGAGATAAATCTCACCATTCCTAATTTAAGACCAGGAACAAAATATATGTTTAATGTCAGTGTCGTGGCTGGAAATTTGTCGAGTGATCCAGCCACTACTCATGAAAACACAGGTAAAGAGACTACATTTGGTTTGTTTATGAAGCAAACATTTGGCTTTGTTTACTTCTATTGCGCTTCATGATTATGCAGTTCATTCTAACATGTTATTAAAAGGAGTATTTTGAGTATTTTTGCAGACAGATTTCCTGGTGTTTAAAATCGTCTTTGTTTATTTCCAGAGCCTGAGAAGAGGACACTGGTCCTCATGATGTTGTGCTCCTCTGAAACCGCACTTCATTGTGACAAAAATGAAACTCGGAATGAACTGTTTGAAAAGGTGAAGAAATGTTCAATGACTACATCAGGCTTGTTGCAACTTTACAGGAACAGATTTATTACGGAATGAATGCACACGAGAAATAAAGATGACGATTAAAGAAATACAATGATTTAATATTGTGAAAGTTATCGCATTTGCACTGTTATACTGATTACAAAAACTTGTATTGTATTTTTTATTTAAACCTTTTATCTTGAATGCTAAAAAAAAACAAAAAAAAAAGGAACATTCTAAAACAGCTTCGTGCAAATAGCTGGAAACATTAACTGAAATAAACTAAAATTTCCATTCTGTCTTTCAGCTGAAAAATGAATTTAATGGAACATTTCAAGACTTGGTCCACTGGAAGCTTAAAGAAAAAACTAGGTTTGTGAAAACAGCTGGATCACATTTGTTGTCATGAATATTTTTGACTAATTAGTATGATTTATATTTAACTCTTACTCCCATTTCACAGAAACGACATCCTTTGAATCTCTAAGACGTGGGCTACTATAACTAAGTGGAGAAATCACATATACTGAAATTTTGTGATTTCATGCCTCGTGAATTCTGAATTAGTTTTCTTACATTTACATTAATGCATTTACCAGACGCTTTTATCCAAAGCGGAACAAAAGGAATTTGTCAAAGAGCCAACAATATTTGTAATATACAATGCCAGGTTTATTAGACTAGATTAGGAAACAAGTGAGAGAAGAGGAGAAATGCAGAGAAGAAATATAAGTTTTTGGTAACCCCTGAATTATGGGAACCAAATGTCCTCACAGGGAAAGTAAAACCTGACATTTTTGGGTCCCCATGAGGAAAACAGCTTATAAATCATACTAAATGGTTTTGTAAAAATGCAAAAAAAATTCTGTGTGGGTTATGGCTTAGGGTGAGGGTATAGAATATACAGTTAATATACAGTATAAAAATCATTATGTCTTTGGAAAGTGCATTGGTTTAAGGGGTTGCTATTAGCTTCTTGAAGGTTTTTTGTGCTTTGATTCTCACGCGTTCACTCGACCTGTATGGCATTTTTGTTCTTGTTACAAATTGCATATTTACATTTACTGTAAATTGAGTGGTGTGATGATATATGCTATAGTTGTGGGAGCTATAATTCATCTTCAAAACTGCATCATGAATACCTTTTTCTTAAAGACATTTGCTATAGCTTCATGTGAATTCCAGTTTTAATTTTCATGATGGATTACTGCAGATTATTTTGGGGATTGGTTTCATTATAAGTAAAGATATTACACATGGGTTTGTTCACTTTATTTCACTACTTTATGCAAGTTCTCAGTATAATTACTCTCTTGTGATATTCATTTACATCTACAACCAGAAGTCCTCATAATATGCACTGCAAAAAGGATTTTCTTAATCACTATTTCTGTCTTGTTTGCCAAATATATAAACATTCTTAAATCAAGATACATTTACTTGCAAAATGATGTAAAATATTATATATTTCTTTGGCCATTTATGTGTATTTTTGAAAAAAAAAAAAAAAAAAAAAAAAAATATATATATATATACTGTATATGCACACACAGTGGAGGAAATAAGTATTCAACATGGCAAATTGCTTTTAAACACAGTTGCAATGCAGCAATTTGCATGAAAATTTGACCTGACATTGGCATTAACTCAAGAAATCGACAGATAAAAATATATTATTACAACCCATAAAAAAGTTGTGTACTGAAGTGAAATGACACAGGACAAAATATTTATATTTCTTGAGTTAATGCCAATGTCTGGTCAAAACTTCATGCGGATTGCTGCATCGTAACTGTGTTTTAATTTAAAAAATGTTGACGTGTTGATTGCTTACAGTATTTCCCCCACTGTGTATATATATATATATATATACAGTGGGTACGGAAAGTATTCAGACCCCCTTCAATTTTTCACTCTTTGTTATATTGCAGCCATTTGCTAAAATCATTTAAGTTAATTTTTTTTCCTCATTAATGTACACACAGCACCCCATATTGACAATACTTTCCGTACCCACTGTATATATATATATATATATAATTATATATATATATATAATTATAAAAATTTTTTAGGTTCTTCTGAGATATCTGAAAACATACAAAAATATATTTATATTTTTAAATATATATCCAAAAGTATTTTTCAAAATAAAAATTATTGGTAGACAATATATATTTTTATGGTATCAAATATATTTTTTCGGCATTTTTTTTTTTAATATTTCGAAATATATTTAAAGTATATATTTGGGGGAAAAAAGCATCATTAGCACAATTTTAAGAGAACTATTGAATGCTCATTTTCAGCTCATTGCTGAAAAAAGCAGAATATGACCATCATTGAGCTCTTGCTATAATAGAACACTCCCACCGTGTGCTCTAGTGCATTAATGCATCGATACAAGAGGTGCAACCCACATACAACGTAATGTGAATGTGAAAGTGATGTGACGTGTAGCCAACTGCATGCACATACCTATAGACTGAACACGTAATACATCTCATAGCCCTACTGATTCACCCCATCAAAATCTCACTCCAGCCAGGAAAGCGAATTTGTCAGCCCTGGTTTATTCAAAGAATCAGACCTCCTTCCAGACTTTCTGAACGGCATCATGTCGGATAATGTGAACAAAAACACACATTTCTCTTATCCTACATGTACAACATGAATGCTCAAACACAGCTTTCACAGGTCAACTGCTCGTAATAAACACTGAACTGAGTTAAAGATATAGAAGAGATATAGAAAAGAAAAAATGAGGCTGCTAACAGCCTACAGTACATTGTCTATGACTGATAAATAGGCGTCCATCACTTCAAAATATATTTAAGAGTCCATGCGTCCACGATATACATATAGTGCAAAAAATGTATGCAAAACCATCCATAAAGCATCAAAATGGACAGTATTCCTTTAACATTTGGGCAACACAGCACTGCAGATGGGCAGCATTTGCAAACTAAACGTGTGATTCGTGTGACGTTCCTTTGGTGCTCCACCGATACGGGCCGATAACCCAGTGACAAATGTAGCTTATAAGAATGTTGTGGGAACATAATTTGAAATATTTCAAAAACACGTCGTGTTCTTAGAAGGTTACAAAAACGTTTCTTACAACATTCTACTAACTTTGTTTACCCAAAAAACAACATTATTTGAACATTTATTTTTAATATTCTAAGAACATTAAAAGTCCAGTTTTCTTGTTGTGATTAGAACGTTATTTAAAGATTAAAAAAAAACATTTCTTAGAACTTTCAAGTACAAATAACATCATAAGAACATTCCGAGAACATTCTAAGAATGTTTTCTCTGAACATTATGAGAAAGTTCCATAAGTATTAACTTTAAGAATGTTTTGTCCTAACATTTATATAACTATATTCTCTTAAAGTAACATTAATAGAGCTTTAAGTCGAAGTTATCTGGTCTTTAATAATGTTGTCCAAACTTTTGCACAAAAACATTTAGACATCATTAGTAGTATTCTCCTAATGTGTTCAAAATGATCAAATGTAATGTTCTCTTAACATTTGCATAAACAATAATTTTTTTTTTTTAGATATTAAAAAAAAATGGACATTTTGAACATTCAGAGAATGGTCAATAACCTTTTCATAACTTAATGGGAATGCTATACTATACTATACATAACAGTATACTGTACACTCTAAAAAATGCTGGGTTAAATACAACCCAGTGCTGGGTAAAATAGGGACAAACCCAGCAATTGGGTTGTTTTGGCCCAGCGGTTGGGTTAAATGTTTAACCCAACCTTCTGGGTAGTAACCCAACCGCTGGGTCAAAACAGCCCAATTGCTGGGTTTGTCCCTATTTTACCCAGCACTGGCTTGTATTTAACCCAGCATTTTTTAGAGTGTATGTGAAATGCTGTAGAGTCATTATAGCAACTGGGATTAATACATTTTGTTACTCAAAATTCACTAAAATATTAGAAAACATCTGCATGGTCCTTGGAACCGGAGAATTATTGCTTTTATTAAGCAGGTGCACATTGGTTTCTAGTAACATTTAACAAATATTACAAGAAACATTCGCAAATGTCTCCCTACATTTTGCAGTTCAAGGACTTGAATGAGAATGACTGTGTTAATTACGGTCAAAATCAGTCAAATGCAGTATAATAAATACAAATATCCAGTTCTGGAAGAGACCAGTATGAAATGAATTTGCTCTGAAATATTACAAATTTAAAACAACATTGCAACAGCTTTGGAGCATGCAGACGACTTTTAAAAGAATAAAATGTTCTTCCACCCTTTAAAACCACCAGTGCCGACTTCATATACAAAGCACAGCACAAAAAGCAGAAACCAAACAAGATTTTTCAGGGAATGAAATTGCATAAGACGCACTTCAAAACTGATGGTCAGTGTGCTCTAAATGTGGACATATATTACAATAACAGACCCAAACAGGGTTTTTCTGCTGAATCCCTTCTTTAATCAGTCTCCATCACACACACAGGTGTGTTTGCACATGCTGCCCAGCAGAAAGAGTATACAGTACATATTCACAAACACAGAGAACAAGCGCAATCTTACACTGAAACATTTCCAGTTGTAACTAGGGGTGTGCGATATTGACAAAAAATTATATCTAGATATTTTCTGGGATTTTATCGATAACGATAATTAGACATTGAATAACTATATGAAGTGGTATAAATATATAAATTTTCTGCCATCATGTCTTAAATTTGTGATCATTCTAAATGCATTTTAATAGACTGAATCATGCAGTGAAAGAAAACACACTAAATGCGCACACGCACTAGTCTAGACTTGTCGCTCTGTAGGGATGTTTTGAATGGTTTTTGCAAAATACTCGATAATGTCAAATCGCACATCGTTAAAACAACAATTACGATATTATCACAGACGATATATATCACACACCCCTAGTTGTAACATTTCTTTTTTCACAGGTTCAAGTTTGCAGTTGAATTATCATTGAGTTTTGTTCAGAAACAGGCAAGTTCAAGCTTACAGTAGTCTGCATTTGACTCCAGTGTGTCCATGTTAAATCAGGGATAAACACCTCTGAAGACGAGCAAACGTCCCTCTCATGACTGACATTACAAGAGCCTTTCATTCTCAACATCACTGAGACTCACTGAAGCTTGAGTCTCGGACAATCACAGAAACAGTCTTATATCGCTGTCAGTGATGTAGCAACAACATAGCCGTTTCATGTGTTTTAAAATAAAAATCAAGCCCTATTTATATTGCAGCCTTAATGTCTCACATCATAGAAAAATCATCTCTGGAGGTCCAAGTGACCATCTGTGGAAGGCTATTTCCGTCAAATGAGAAAAATAATCATACAAAAAATTTTTTATTTCAAAATTCATAAAAGTCATAATCATGGCATGATATGACAAAAAGTTGAAATTATGACATAAAAAGGGAAAAATATTAGATAAAGAGTCAAAATTATGGGGAAAAACTAAATTATGACATACTAAGTCAAAATGATGAGATAAGAAGTCATTATTATGACAAGTCAAATTTGAGTTAAAAACTAAAAAAAAGCTATTATCTATTAGCTATTATGATAGTCTGACAAAAATTCTAAATTGACAGTCTAAAGTATGAGATAGAAAGTCATAATTATGACAAAAAGTTGAAATTATGATATATTTGAATTATGACAAATTAAAAATTATGAAATACTAAGTCTAAATAGACATTGCTATGACAAGTCAAAATTATGAGATAAAAAAAATCATGACAAATAGCCTAAATTATGAGATAGTCGAACTACGTCAAAAGTTTTGAATGATGACATACTAAGTCTAAAGTATGAGAGTCATAATGAGAAAACGTCATAATTATGAAAATAAGTCGAAATTAAAAAAGTAAAAATTGACTGAAGTTGAAATTATGACACTTTTTAAGTCATAATTTTGACATTATCTCATAATTGACTTTGTAATAATTTCGACTTTATAATGATCATAATAACCTAGTATCTCAAGTATCTTGACTTTTTGTTATACTTTGACATGTCAACTTTGACTTTTATTTCAGAATTATGACTTAGTATCTAATTTTTATGCTCATAATTTCGACTTTTTGTCATAAATGTCACTTTTTAAGATTTTTTTTTTGTTTTCTTTTATAGCGAAATTGGGCTTCCATATGCTGTAGCTTATGCTGTGTTCGATTTGTGTCATAATTATGAAATGAGACCCTTTTAACCTCCTCAGACTCTGAATTATTCATGTCCATGGTGACACTCATAATGTTAATGGATCCATGTGTGGCTTTAATGTTGAGCATTTTATCACTACATAAATCTACCTCTTGCAAAATATTAAACAACAAAGAAAGCCTGTTTCACACCGTCTTTATTTCACTGAATCCTGATGATTGCAGCAGTTTAAAGCTACAGTACGTGCTTTGGCTTCTTTATGCAAATGTGCTCTGCCTCCCCATGTAAATTACATTTCATTGTAATTGCTCACTCAAAATGCTCAATTTATGGCCCTTGTTAGCAGAAATATTAAATTTAGCAGCGTTACTCACATGCTGCTTCTGTGTAAGTTGTGAAACAGGCCTGCGAGAGAATGATATTAAATGCTCTCTTGTCCAACAGAGATGATTTTTCCTTTAAGACACATTTCTATTACTTTGACCAAGCGTTGGTTTCAGTAGAGCGGCGACACTGAGACGAATCACATTTGCGAGGGAAACCGGGACAGGTTTAGTTTGGGACTTTTAAACGGCGACGTCACACTTCCTGTAGAAATGCACAAGCAAAGGCCTCTATTTCCTGTCTCACAGTACACGCACTTCCTGATTTGATATGAAACACTATGAATAAGAAATAAATACCATTTATAAACTACACAGAGCATGTTTCCAGTAATGTACAGCAGGTGTTTCTCCAAGCAGCATAAAATACGGATAAAACACAGCCACATGATTGGACTCTCCAGTCTTTCGTCACGAGGCTGATATAAAGCCGTCGTGACGCAGGAGAAGTTGCACAGTGATGGACGACCGCCGACACACCTGTCTTCAGTGCATGCATACAGCGAACAGATCCTAGTCGACAAATAAAACACTGCAGAATTGAGCTTAGCAAAACATATGGACTCAAAAATCTGATTTTAAAATGTTTTCTGTACGTTAATCATCATTTCCTACTCTTGATAACTGGCATCTCCAGCCACACACACACTGCAAAGTTTCGGTAGTGACAACTGCATTTAAATATGAATTAAACCCCCTAAACTAGATATACACCAATACATCTTCAGACTGAAAGATCTCTAGCACCTTTAGCATGTCTGAAACATTTTGGTTTACATTTTTCAGGCTTAAAAAGGCATTTACTGGGCCTCAAAGAAGTGCAACGCTCTGCAACAGTCTCAAGCAGCGGTTCTCAACTGTTTTGCAACTGGAAATTCGAGGGGAAAATTATAAATAAAATGCAACTATGATCAAGTATAGTAAGGAGAAAATGCATCTTTCTGTCATTTGTCCACACTATTTCAACAAACTCATCAGTCATTTGGTAGAAGACCAAAAACCAGGAGCAAAACTACACCAGGTACAAGTAAATACAACCCAGATGACATTAGATACACATACGGATAAATAACATTTCTGCTACTATTTATGCATTTACAAAATAGTTTTCCTATTCAGTCTATCATGTTATTAACTTTGCATATATTTAGGTCTAAAAAGTTCATGCTAATATTAATCTATTATATATTAAAATTATACACACTACTAGTCAAAAGTTTGAAATATTACGTTTTTTAATATTCTTTGTTTCTTCTGCTCACCAAAGCTGCATTTATTTGATCAAAAATACAATAAAAACAGTAATATTGTGAAATATTATTATAATTTCAAATAACTGATTTCTATGTGAATCTACTGTAAAATGTAATTTATTCCTGTGATGCAAAGCTGAATTTTCAGCATCATTACTCCAGTCTTCAGTGTCACACATGATCTTTCAGAAATCATTCTGATATTATTATTGGTGTTCAATTATTAATAATAGTTCTTCTTATAAGCATGAAAACTAAAAGCATATTCCAAACTTTTGACCTGTAGCGTATAATAGCATTTCAGCGTTTGATTTGAAGGAGATCTTTGTTTACTTTTGGGTCACCACATAATGTCAAATGTAAAATCCAGATCCTGAAGCAAAACCAGTTGAGAACCACTGACAGTTAACATGACGTGACGCTTGCCATTTCATATTTGGCAGATTTACAATTCAAAATCTTACAGGTGGAAAACAAAGGACCATAAAGCCACACTTACAGCTATAACAATCAAGATACCAGTTAAAACGTGCACAAACATCGGGATTTTAAATATATCGGTACAAACAAAGCAGAAACACCTGATACTCTTTGTGTTTGTCCAGATCGACGTCATAACACACAGCAAAATCCTGTAGTTTACAGTGCGAATGGAGATTTCATGCATTGCAGGCATGGTTTGACGCAGGAGTCCGTGTTTGCATTAAACACGTGCTGACGGATGCTGCATCGGTAGACGACCTTGCCAGGGTTTCACAGATAGACGACGCTGAAAAAATCCTGCAAACCAAAGTCAAACTGAAAGCAGGATTGCATGTCTGTTTTTTGCACTAAATACAAACATGTCACAAGTACAAAGGCATTTCAGCAAAGCATGGCTGTTTTTCATCTGAAAGCATTATTATTGCATACTTGACACAAAACAATCCAAGCAGCCGATGTTTTAACGCATTAAAACACAAGCTGAACTCCATGCATGAGGCGCAAACGCATGTTTCCTTCAGTTGCATGTACTTCTCCAATTTTCCAAATGCTCCGAATGCACTGACCTCAATATGCATCCATTTGCTCACATGCCGCGTTTAGCAATACAGCGACATCCGGCTGCGCCGCATGGCCTCGCTGATCAGGTACGCGGGACTGACTTCCGGTTCCTCCGTCATCACCACAATGTTCTGCCACTCGCCACACTGATTGGACTTCTTGATCGTGTCCACGACGCAAAGCGCGTACAGACAGTCCTCAAAAGTAGCGGCCATTGTCAGCGGCCGGCCGTCCCACGTTCGCCGGTCGTCCTGATCCTGAAACGCCTGCCGTACGGCTTGAACCATGCAGATGGTCCCGGTGAGATACGGAGACGGGATGTCCCGGAACGCCTTGTCCGGTAGGGACGCGTTTCCGACAGGCGTGTTGTCCTTGAGGAGGAGCTCCTGACCGCTTCCGCCGTCGTTTTTCTGTCCATACAAATCCGTCCCGCAAACCGTCAACCTGCCGGACGTTCCTACAACCACAACCTCCTGCCGAAACTCGCCTGGGACGTTGAAATTGAGCGTAACCGTGCAGCAAGCGCCTCCTTCCAGCACCATCTGAAAGGTGCAGAAGTCGTCGCTGGTGATCTGCCGGATCCCGCAGATGTGGTCCGTCTGCTTGACGAACGTCTTGAGGAAGCCGTGCACCTTCGCTGCACGCCGGCCGGTCAGAAACGTGAGCAAGTCGATGATGTAGCTCCCGACCGAATGCAGCCCGCCGCCGCCCATCAGGTCGTCGCAGCTCCAGTTGTACTTCTTCCCGAGGAGGCTCCCGCCGTGAACCTGCGCCTCGCAGACCAGGAGCTCGCCCACGTAACCCTCCTCCAGCAGCTCCTTCATGCGGACGAAGGCGGGGAGGAAGCGCAGCACGTTACCCATGATGCTGAGCAGCTTCGGGTAGTACTGGGCCGCCGACATCATGCGGAAGGCATCCAGCGGCGTCGCCGTCCGGTCGCATATCACGTTTTTTCCAATTCCTAGAAGAGGGAATGAGAGAGAAAGTTAGACGAAACTAAACTCACATAAAAGGAATACAATAAACAGAGACATCAGGACATTTTGGCTTTGCAAGAGTCTTCAGAAGAGGATTGCACTAAGAGATTATATGTATATTGAGGAAAGTTTGCCATCTGCTGGTATTTATAGGTAGTGCAATGAAAGGAAACCTGTTGTGTAAAAATGTTTGTTTCAAAGTTGTAAATAAAACAGACAATAGGAGTACGGGAGTAATAGGAGAAATAGTAATAGAGTAATATGAGTTTCAGACTTTCTATTTAAAAATCAAATGTGTTACTTAATGTTTCTTTGTAATTATTTGTGAAATTTACTAGCAATTTTGAGTGAAATTGATTTCAAAGTAAATCTTAAAGTATTTTTTCAGTGTAGAAGAAAAGAGGTTTTAATTGAGGAACACAATCACATCATTGAACAGCACACCGGAGAAAAAATATGGTGTAAAAACTATTTACTTTGCTAGTAAATTTCACCAAAAAAAAAAAAAAATTACAAAGAAACATGAAGTTTCACAGCAAGTAACACATGAAATAAAATTTGTAAGAATTTTTTTTTGTAAAACATACTCCAATTATCGTTTTATTTACAACTTTGAAAAATCATTTTTTTTACACAACAGGTTTCCTTTCATTGCACCACCTACAAATGCCAGCAGATGGCAAACTTTCCTCAATATACATTTCAAAACAATGAAATATATCTTACAGAGGAATTTGAGTATTTAGATTGTACTGTGAGTCAATTGAATTAATAAAGAAATATCAGTTTGGATCAATTTAATGCATTCTTGCTGAATAAAAGTATTAATTTCTTGTACTTTTTTAAACGGCAAACTTTGTGCAGTGTGTATGTACTAAAAGCTGAGATAAATTACAGCTCAGAAATGTTGCTAGTCTAATGACGCTGAATTTTATATGCGAGTCTCATAAACTGAATGATCAGTACTGAAGTCCTGCATAATGTCTTCACTGTCTGCTGCACGGCATTTTCCTCAGACTCGCAGCAGAATAAGCTAGCAGGCTAATCTCCCATCAGCTCCCGACGGCAAGACCTGAGTCAGAAAATTAATCCAGTTGACCCATTTCTAGAAATCCAGTGTGGGAGACGAGAAAATAAATCTGTGTTGGTTCAACAGCAGCCACGATTCAGAAATGCTCACCAAGTCGCATGAAAGGAAAACAGATTTTTTACTTTCTCCTGTTCTTATTGTGAATGACTGATCAGTGCATGTTATTCCTCAGAGAAATGCTTGCCTTCCATTAGAATAAAACGACTTTCCTTTTCAGATGATGTCATCAATCCCTCTTATTCTTAAGCCCCTCCCCCTCAACCTGACTCATTTCTGGTTCATAAGAGCGAGCGAGAGTGAGAGAGCGCGAGCTCATCAGCGTGAGGATACCAAGGCCTTGCAATTTCTTCCTCTCTAGGGATTCAAACAGCATTAATGCACATCGTACCTGCACAACACACACACACACACACACACACACACACACACACAGACAGACAACTGCATCAGTATCCTCTCAGTAAACAATTATGCATTTATCTTAGAAACCTAGCAACCAACCGGAACACCCTAGCAACCACATAACATCGTCTTGGCAACCACTCCAAAACATTCTAGCAAAATACAAGCATCTAGTTCACATCAAGTCAAGTTATGATAACATAGTTACAATCAGCAATTATGAACGTCTGAGATATGAACCATCTGGAAATCTAAACAAGGCTGCCAATACAAACACATATACACTATTATAATATCTTAGCTGAAAGATGTGCTGAAAAGCATTAAAATGAGCACAAATGCTCTGGTTTGTGAAACTGATGTTTGGGATTGTGGTTGATCTGCAGCATAATGTTTTAGCAATGTGGTCTGAGGAAGTAAGCTGATCATCAATCATAACTCCAAGGTTTCTGGCTGTTTTTGAAGGAGTTATGGTTGATATGCCTAACTGGATGGTGAAATTGTGATGAAACAATGGGTTTGCTGGAACCACAAGCAGTTCTGTCTTGGCAAGGTTGAGTTGAAGGTGATGGTCCTTCATCCAGCAATAAAAGGCTGTTGGACAAGCTGAGATGCGAGCAGCTATCGTCGGCTCATCAAGATGGAATGAGAGGTAGAGTTGAGTGTCATCAGCATAGCAGTGGTATGAAAAGCCATGTTTCTGAATGACAGAACCTAGTGATGCCATGTAGACACTAGACAGAGAAGAGAAGTGGTCCAAGAACTGAGCCCTGAGGCACCCCAGTAGTTAGATGTTGCAACTTGGACACCTCACCTCTCCAAGATACTTTGAAGGACCTATCTGATAGGTAAGACTCAAACCACTGGAGTGCGGTTCCTGAGATGCCCTTTGCCA
>NW_015536496.1:908042-915254 GCF_001515605.1 Sinocyclocheilus anshuiensis | reverse complement strand
GAATCCGCTCTTGCCAGTCTTAGGGCTTCAACAACTGAGAGCAAGGCAGTCTCGGTTGAATGTCCACTTCTAAAACCAGACTGGTTGATGTCGAGGAGGTTGTTCTGTGTGAGGAAGGCAGAGACTTGGTTGAACAAAGCTTGTTCAAGTGTTTTTGCAATGAAAGGAAAAAGGGAAACCGGTCTGCAGTTCTCTAAAAGAGATGGATATATATATACATATATATATGTATGTATGTATGTATGTATGTAAAATCTTTGAATATCAATCAGTGTTACTGCTTTTCCAGGAGTTTAATTGTGGCATTAGAGAGCAGTGGAGATGAGATAATTACACTTCCATCATCCTAATGGAGCTCTGTCTCTGAGAGACAGAGAGAGAGAGAGAGAGAGAGAGAGAGAGAGAGAGAGAGAGCAAAATGTGCACTATACAAAACAACTCATGATGAGATGCACAGCAGCTGCTACGGGAGGTTCAGAGAGATGAACTGATGTCCTACAGCAATTAAGAGCAGAGAAAAACCGAGAGGTGAGGATATAAATGGAGCCGGTGGGTTTCTTTTCATATATATGGACAAAAACATCCCTGCGACCATTAGTTCTACAGGAAAACCCCCAGAGACAGATGATCTGATCAGGTTTAGAGTCGACATGAAATCAACATTTGACCCCATTTGCTTTCTTAAATGCATGTTCCTGCTCTCGCTGTGAATAATTCATCTGTGCACGTTTGATCCAAAGAAAACAAAAGTCTGTCTTCAAAATGCTTCATCAAAATCCCCTCAGAAATGACTTTTATTTTTGGCTAACGTCACTATTTTTTTCTGCTTGAATATTCCGTTTCAGTCTGAAATATGACACATTACAAAAGTAAAATGGGTTTTGAATGCTTTTGTCAAAGTATTCAAATTTTCCAAAAGCATGTATAAGTTTTCTGTTCTGTACATCATATTTAGTGCAAATTAGCAACTATATATATATATATAATTTCTTATTTAAAAAAAAACCTTAATAATACTAGGAATATTAATATTTTTAGCAACAGAATTTTGCAAATGTGAAGAATATAGATCGATAGATAGATAGATTTTTCTTAAATAAGCCTATAGAAAATTGTGAAAATCAAATGAACACCAATTTTGCATAAAATGCTATTTTGCATTTTTATTTAAAATGTACAAATAAAATAAAATAAAACTGATCATCTCAAAACCAAACATAAAACATACTGATCTCTATTTATTTAAAACATTGGATTTTGATAGATATATTTGTAAATTTTTCTTTCCATAAAATACAAAAAACATTTTTTTTAATTTAAAACAGTTTAACTATGACTGCAATACACCGCATAAAGCCTTCTCCTGGAAAGCAGCTGGATAATGTTATTAACATATTTTTCAGTAACGTTCACAACGATGTTTAAACATCACAGAAAAGCAAATGATGAAATTTGCATGGTATGAAAGCATGAATTATCAATGGACAGATTTAGTGATAACTGGCTTGAATGACGAGCCGAAACTCACTCACGCCGGCCTCGGGCCATCAGGAAACCGGGTCAGACTTATTGTGACCGAGTCCTGGAGTTGTTAGTTTACTTCAGAGAGTATTGTAGCTAAAAGCTGTGATCGTCATGCTGATAATGCAGTCTTATTACTGTGCTGTTAATGTAGTGACTATATGGAACAAGAACAACATTTCCAGGAAACACAAACAGCGTGAGAGTCGAGAGTCGGTGTAATCGAGCGGAGACGCTGTGAACACATGTGCCGGCGCTGGGATTTCCACCTGATCCATTACCTCAGGGTTTAAAACACATCCAAACCCTGAGCGAGTAAAACAGGTCCGGCTGTGAGTGCTGGAAACAGATTCCTCCAACGGCCTGATCTCACATTTCCACTCCGTCTGAAGCCATGAATGAGAGATAATACCAGTGTGTGTGTGTGAGTGTGTGATAGGATACAGCTGCATCTGTATGGCAGAGATCCGAGCCGCCCCACACACACACACACAGACACACACACACACACACACACCGCCACATTAATCACAGCGAGCATCTCAATGCTTCAACACACAATATTCAAACACACACGCACACACTCACTCACTCACTCACTCACTCACTCACTCACTCACTCACTCACTCACGCACTCACACGCTCACACTCACTCACACACGCACTCACACACTCACACGCACTCACACACGCACACTCACGCACACACTCACACACTCACGCACTCACACACTCACGCTCACACTCACTCACACACGCACGCACGCACACACTCACACACACACACACACACACACACACACACACACACACACACACACACCGCCACATTAATCACAGCGAGCATCTCAATGCTTCAACACACAATATTCAAACAGTCTCAGCTGAGACACGACAAACACACACCATACACTCCTGATCTGTGTGTCATATATAAAATTATGCATCATATATAAAATATATAACATATTATTCAATTATATCATATTTGATATTATATCAAATACATCATATTTATAATATACATATTAAATAGCTATAGCTATCTTTATATATATATTTAAGTGATATGTTTTGTTTGTTGTTTTGGCCTTGCCCAATCCCGAAGGGATAGCCTGTTTACGGTGATGCTACAAATGAGACTTAAAAAGGAAAAATAAATTCACCAACACAAAGGTAACAGCGGTTTCAGACTTCTTTATTTATGTTATTTTCCCTGACCCTAGACCAGGGTCGTAACAATATATATATATATATTGCATAAAACTAAAATTTAAATAAAAATAACTAAAATTGAAAGAAATATTAAAAAACAATAAAAATAACAAACGCACAACAAAATTACTAAAACTTAAACTAAAATAAATGATGACAAATAAAAAAACTAAAAGCTAATTCAAAATATTAAGAAATAGTATAATAGCATATAAATAATACTAAAATAATACTGATATAAATCAAGAAAATTGTGAAAATTAAATTAACACCTATTTTGCATAAAATGCGATTTTTCCATTTTTATTAAAAATTCACAAATAAAATCAAATCAAATAATAAAGTAAAATCAAATCAAACAAAACAAAACAATCAAGTGGGCATGGTTGTCATCCAAAACTGATCATCTCAAAATGACCAAATATAAAACGTACTGATCTCTAGTTATAAAGACATTAGTAATAATAATAGAGAGACGGGCCGCCGCTCCTCTAATACACATTAACGCCACACAATAAAGTGATATGCTGTGTGATCATGTATGACAGCATGACACACTCTTCAGCACCACACTTTAATATATATATATATATATATATATGCATGTGGATGAGAGTGAGAACAGCAGCACACTCACACTGAGCATTAAATCACGACTGCAGGACAGAGAAAGACTTCTGACGGTGACATCGAGACCATTTCTGAGATTGAATTACAATCCCGTGAGAGACTGTGCCAGAACACACTATTGCTCTCACACACACACACACACAGGTTTGTTTTTGTGAAAAGTGGGGACATCCCATAGGCGTAATGGTTTTTCTACTGTACAGACCGTATATTCTATTGCCCTACACCAACCCTACCCCTAAACCTACCCCTCACAGGAAACTTTGTGCTATTTCAGATTTTCAATACACTCCATTCTGTGTGATTTATAAGCGTTTTGAAAAGTGGGGACATGGGGTAATGTCCTGAAAAGTCACCTTCTCCTTGTAATACCTATGTCATACCTTTGTCATTATACAAATTGATGTCCTCATTTGTCACAAAAACGCGCACACACACACACAGCCACATCTTCTACAGCGAAGAGAAAACCCTGAGAATCAACCTGCAGATGAAGAATATGCGTCTGTGCTGTGGTCTGCTTTTATTGTCAACATAAAATCAAAATCAGAACAACGGCAAATCACATTCAGCTCTGACTTCATGCTGATGTTAGTTCCTGATCAATAAAGATCAAAAAACATACAGCATTTCATCTCACTCAGAAATACATCGCCTTATGATAGGAAAATGGGTTGCCAATGAACAGTAAGGTACATCACAAATACTGTCATTTAGTTCTATGTATCTATCATTAAAGCCTAGAAAGCTTCAAACTTTAAGGTATTTTAAACAGTTTTCAAAACTTTGAAACAGGTCTTTGTCAGCTGAGTATTCAAAACTTATTTTAAACTTTGCTTAGTTAAAAATTACATTTGCATGAATTTCAGTTAATTTCAATTTCTTTTTGAACTTATATTTGAATTACTGAGGTCTTTGTCAGCTGAGTATTCAAAACTTATTTTAAACTTTGCTTAGTTAAAAATTACATTTGCATGAATTTCAGTTCATTTCAATTTCACTTTTTGAACTTATATTTGAATTACTGAATTATTTTCAAGTTTCTATTTTTATATTTTCCATTTTAATTTTAGTTAAAGTTTTAGTAATTTAGTTTTGTGTTTTAGCCATTTTTATAATTTTTTTTATGTCTATTTAACAGTTTGAGAAATGGATTTTTTTTTTTTTTACAATTTTGTAAATATTTAATCTTATTTTATTTCATTAACATTTATTTTATTTCAAGTAACATATTTAATTATTTATTGGTTCATTTATTTATTTATTGGTCTGCATCCTGTTTGCACCTCAATTCAAATTCAGGAATTTAACTTAAATTTAAAAACCTGGTACAAATACTAAGAGTAGTGTGCCAGTATGCTATTGTGAGCGCAGCCCGGGTCTGTATTCCTCACAATGCTCTCCATCTGCTTCCATCCGCCGGGAATAAACAATCAAAACCAGGAAGCTGCAGAAAATCACTTGCCATCTGAGTGATTTCCACGTCTGATTGTCCGAAAAGTGTCTAACACATCAAGTACATCATCACCGCAAAACAATGAGCCGATTGTTTCAGGTGACCATGTGACTGTGTTTATATTCAGGGACGAATCAAGAGCCGTTTCGGCTTTTAGAAAGACCAGCACTGTTTAATGAAATTAGACGTCCAGGACTGAGGTGAAGCAAAGGCTGAGTTGTTTTCCTGGAGTTTGCTATTGAGTCACCATAAATACTGACCACAAAACAAGACACAAGTCATAGTGAGGAAAGAGAAAGAGCCATTCCTGCCAGTTTGCTGGGCTGAATAGACGTGCAACAACACACGCTGATAAACAGGAGTTTAGTGCTTAAGACGTCATCCGTTAGCATCAGCATGTGAATGTGTGGTGATGGATGAGTCTGTGGATTCAGAGTCTCATGAGAAACCAGATGCACAAACACTCAACAGAACAACTTCATTCCTTTATGAATATGAGTTCAACTGGAAAACTGTTTCTTGGGGCAGTCTTGGTGACTAATGCTCATGTTAAAAATGAAGAGGGTCATTTTTGCATCGCTAATGACATTGATAAAATAATGACTTAATATTTGTTATAAAGAAATAAAATATATAACAAATAAATAAATATAAAATGATTACATATAAAAAAAAATATAAAGGATATTTAGAATAAATGCATAAATAATTATTATTTTTTAATTATTAAATATTATTAATTATATATAAAAAATATAAAGTATTGCATATAATAAACAAATGAATGAATTAATAATAAATAAAATGTATGCAAGTAAATACATATAAAATAGATAAATACAAATATTTGTATATAATTAATAATATGCATTTATGATGTAAATAAATAAATAAATATGATATTTAAAATAAAAAAAACAAATAAAAACTGGAAACAGTTTCTTGGGACAGCCTAATGTTTATGTTAAAAGTGAAGATGGTTATTTTTGCATCGCCAATGAAATTGCTAAAATACAGGTTTTTAAAATACATTTTTGTTATTAATAAATAAAATGTATAACAAATAAATAAATAAACAAATAAATAAAAAATATAAATATATAATAAAGGGTTAGATATTCATAACAAATAAATAACATAAAAATAAATATAAAAATACATAACATAAAATACTAAAAATAATAAAAATGTATGAAATGAAACAGATAGATATTTTTTTGTTGGAAGAGCACGCCTAAACAGAATAGCTGAACTTATTGTCGCAACTCATTATCATCGATTTAAAATCTTTATGCATAAAGGTATTGTCTCAGGAGTATGAAAGTGCAGTCAAAATGTGTCTGTTTTCAAGTGAACACGGCAGCCAGCCACATATACCTGCAAATGAGAAAAAAACATTTTTAAAACAGCATCTTTGTTGTTGCTGTGCTGTCATAAACTGCTCTTTCTCCTCCGCTGAAGGAAACGGCCTGTGAGTCTCTGAGGGCCAGTTAACCAGAGATTAAAACCACACGCTTACTGCAGTAAAACAGATCGCATTCATAAATCACTGGACTGACACTGAAATGTTATTCTGGACGCCCTTGATTCTTTTTCATGCAAATACACAATTAGCCGCCCGTCTCTAATTGATCCGTGAGCAAACGCATCAGAACAATGACTGAACTGTTTGTTGTTGTGTAGTGTTGAGGAGGTCATTATTGCAGGCGTGTGTACGGTGTCTCTCTGTGGACATACGGCACGGTTGTGTCCCATCGGACGGTTATTTGACTCCGTCTGCTCTTGTCATGATGTGGCGCGTCTCTCTTTATTGAGTCTCAGGATATTCTTCATATATTCCTCTATATATTTTGTCAACCGAACGCCTCAAGCTAATAAAGCGGGACGACAGATTCCCCAGGCCCTGAAATTTTCTTCTAAAATGAGCATTTTTATCAGGCCCCTATATTTATGTTCAGATTTTTTCACTTTAATTGAATAGAAAATGACCTATACATTGCCATTAGAGTAAAATAACTGAACCTAAACATAGCAGTCTGATAAAAATGCTAATTTTAGATGAAAATTTCAGATGGCACTTAGAGGCTTTTGCATCTGAACTCTTCATATATATATACTGTATAAATAATGTGCAGACCAGGAATGTGTTAAAGTAAATGGGTTTGGATTTCATGTTGACTCGTGGTAGTTTGCTGGCGGCAGAGAGCGGCAGGTTGGATCTTGTTTATATGAGGCTCATAACCGCGGCTCATGAATGGATCCGTCCTGATGACTCTCTGGAATCTAATCTCATTCTGTCCTGATATAACGACACAGAGATCAAGATCTGCATCATCTCATCCTGCGCAGATACGTTACGACATGCACACATTATATATAAAAATACATA
>NW_015536496.1:905692-907499 GCF_001515605.1 Sinocyclocheilus anshuiensis | reverse complement strand
TATATATGGTTATTTGTATGTATGTATGTATGTATCAAGAGCTCCTGTAAAACCACAACAAATTCCTTGTGTTTGCGCACACTTAAGTGGTGAATAAAGCTCATTCTGATTCTGATTCTAATAAGAAAGCACCCCTACAACAACTTCTGAACGTGAACGGGAGTGTTTTACTCGAGCATTACATAAAAATTTCAACTTTGAAAAATGTCAAAATTTCAAACATTAGTGTAATCATTTTAACATGAGTTTAGGAACTGAATAATAAAAAGGAAAAATAAAACACTGCTTAGTATTTACTCTATGAATTCAATATGCACTGATTCTTATTTAAGCTACAGAAGTTAATTAGGTAAGAGCAGTGAGTGATTTTCTCTTTGTCTTTTATTCATGGCCCCAAATATTGCAAGCCATAGCTATATGCATATTGCGATATGTACATTTGCGATATTTCGATAAATTGCACAGCCCTGGTAGATAGGTAGATAGGTAGATAGATAGATAGATAGGTAGTTAGGTAGTTAGGTAGATAGGTAGATAGGTAGATAGGTAGATAGATAGATAGATAGGTAGGTAGATAGATAGGTAGTTAGGTAGATAGATAGATAGATAGATAGATAGATAGATAGGTAGGTAGATTTGCTAAAGGTCACATAAATCTACCATATAAATACCTAATTTTCTCTGTGGAAGAAAGCGAGTCACACAGGTTTGAAACAACATGAGGAGGAGAAAATGATAACTGCATTTTCATTTTTTTAGGTGAACTATTCCTTTAACCATTATTTGACCAGAGAATACAAGACCAGTATATTTCTTTACTGTCTCACTTCTGAACTCTGTTCCTGGTTTTACTGATTCTTCAAAGTCGAGCTGTAGATAGCGTTTATCTGCCGTCACTATGAGAAACCAGCATTTGACTATCACCACAGTCTATGCAAAGCTGTTTGTATAGTCCTGCTGAAATTTCAGCTTATCTGAGCGCGGCGGGTCAAAGGTCACGGCCAGCGGCCTGAATGTGCTGTCGTTTGATTGGCAGGTCAGTTTCTGTTTTGTTCTCTTTCTCTTTTCAGGGCTGCAGTGGCTTCAGCAACACACTCAGTCCTCTCCGTCTGTAGGAGTCAAACCTTCATTACTGGATTTCATTCGACCAGCAGGAGTGAGTGCGTTCGGCTAAATGAAGCAGAACCTTTCTTCCAGGTCTTTGTGGGACAGAAATGACTATATTTGGTGCATAAGCCAGACAGTATATTTTAGACATGTCTGGAAAGTTTGGACAAATGTGACATGTGACTGATTTTATTCAGGCATTATATATTCAGAACAGCGCACTACTCATATCATGCTAGTTTTGCTGTATGCAGTATGTATATTGTGCACAGTATGTGATTATTAGACTGGCAAACATACGCTTTTACACAAAATTGGAATAAAATGCTAAATAAATCAGCATTTATTTATAAGATATAAACATGTAAATCTGGAACATGTAAATGCATATAAATTAGGTAATGTGACAAAAATAATACAATACTTACTAAATTCTGCACAGCACTTAGTAAGTATTAAGCTAGTATTCCTTTCCAAACTATTTAAACTCATATTATAAATAAATAAATAAATAAATAAAATGCACCACACAAAAAAAAAAGAAACTGGTTTAGATTATTTATAATTTATTATAAAAATAAATCATAAAGAAATGTCAAGTAACACATTGAACTACATGTGAAATGTTGAATAAATTATATTATATTACAATAAAAAAAGAAAAATAAATATATTACATTAAAAATAATATATATATATA
>NW_015536496.1:900325-905435 GCF_001515605.1 Sinocyclocheilus anshuiensis | reverse complement strand
GTTATCAGTCATTCTGGCACGGATGAGGTTTGACCTCTTTGCCTTATTAAGTCAATGACAGCATGAAAGCCTGCTATTCACATTACTGCATTACCCTCAACACTTCCTGTTTCTCATTTCCTGTGACATCACACCATGTCACCAGGATGCTAAAGCGACTTTAACCACTTATGGAAAGGTAGCATGAGTCCACCCACACGCGGACTCTTCTCCAGTGCCAGAGGACAGGAAGTAGTCACAAACCACAGGAAGTGAGAGTGCATGCGGCTTCGCTATACATGAAACCTGGCACCGTGTGCCCTGAATGACATCAAAAAGCTTTGCATATAACATTACATCTCATTAAAATGGACTGTTTTACACGATATTTATGTATTTTATGCTTATTAGATTATTAACACCAGTGTTATTTTAGTAGCATGGAGATACTATTACATTTCTATTATTATTTTGAATTAGTTTTATTTATTTATTTAATTTTAGTTAAAGTTTTAGTAATTTCATTGTCTATTTTTTGTCTATATAGTTTTTTATTAACTTTTATTTCAGGTTTAATTCAGGTATAATTTTAGTTATTTTAGTACACAATCTAAATAAAAATGAATAAAAAACAATATTAAGTTTTATGTTTCATTTGATCTTTTATTTTATTAAAAATTTTTTTGTTGCTGTTTTAGTCACAGTTTTATTAATTTTGTTGTCCACTTTTTGTCTATATATTTTTATTTACTATTATTTCATTGATAGTTTTAGTTTATTTTAGTTCATAAACTTAAAAAAAACTAATAGTTTATTTAGATTA
Organism: Sinocyclocheilus anshuiensis; assembly: GCF_001515605.1. Classification (NCBI taxonomy): domain Eukaryota; kingdom Metazoa; phylum Chordata; class Actinopteri; order Cypriniformes; family Cyprinidae; genus Sinocyclocheilus; species Sinocyclocheilus anshuiensis. Next base: position 904,633 of record NW_015536496.1, on the reverse strand, counting down.
TTACACTTTTACTAGGTTATTACATTAACACCACTTAATTTTAATTTCATACTTTCTGTTTTCATTTTAATTTGAGTAATTTTGCCGTGTTTTGCCATTTTAAATAGTTTTTAAATATGTCTACAAAGTTTTTATTCATTTTTAATTCAGTTATAGTTTTAGTTATTTTAGTACATAAACTTAAAACAATAAAAAATTAAATAAAACATAATATAACATAAAAAAATAATATAACAAATAACAAAATAAAAGCAAAATCTTTATATTTGATTTCAGTCAACATTTATGTTATTAAAAGTAATGTATTTTATACTATTAGTTTTAGTTAAAATGTAGGAGAATATGAGTGATAACATGTGAGCAGACATAAACATTTCTAACTAAATAAAATGTATCAATGAGTTGAGACACAAGAGCGTAAAACATGGTAAATTATTCTGTGCTGACGATCTTACACAGTACCAGGCAATGGAGATATCAAGTAGGAACATATGCAATAAGGCAAAAAGGACTTTATTTACGGAGTGTCACGAGCTCAAATGCACAAAACCCAGACGTACAAAAACTACAGCAGCCGAGAGATGAAGTGCAAACATGCTGCAGTGCTCTAGTGTGAGTTTATGAGAGACAGATAAACACTGCATGAGGAGCAAGTCTCTTCTGTCCACATGTGCTCAGGAATGCTCACTTGTCAGTGTGCAGAGAAAGCAACTGAAAGCGATTCATCGGAGCGAACAAAGAGAATTTCACAGGACTCACAGAGCGTTTCTCCCAGCAGACATTAGCATGTAAATAGTGGTCCGGGAGGCTTAATGTGGCGGGCCGGGGTCTCCCCAAACAAGCGGCCGTATTCAGCAGAAGCATGGGAACGGGACCGTCCCGGCGTCTCCGGGGTCTCACACCATATAGACCACAGGAAGGTCCTTGTGCTTTGAAGTCATGCTGCGAGAAGCCTGGAAGAACTTCAATAAGGTGTTCAGACTGAGAAACAGCAGTCATTTGAGATATTTCAGTCAAAATGACTAGAATTACACGTCTCTGGCTAAACAAACACATTTATAGTGCCCTACGATTTCCATGATGTGGAAAATGCAGACAGAATACAATCATAAAAGTAGAATTTACTGTATAATTCACAAATTTTGGGTGAATAATTCAAAAGCTGTACACTTAATCAAGCTGTGACATGGACTAGAGACAAAATAAAAGATGTACAGTACAATACGGTAGAATGTGCTTCTGAAAGTAATAATAATAAAAATCTAGGAATATCACTTCATTTTTCTTCCATATTTTAATTTTAACAGTAACAGTTTTGTGTAGCACTACTTTTGGCCAAAATAAAAGAATTGTTACAATTTCATTTGGTTACATTCTAAAAAGATGAATTCAATTGTTAATGTTTTATGCCTAGATTTGATTACCACTGTTTTTGAGAATAATTTTGCATTAAATCATAAATTCAGGAAAATGTAAAAAGACTACATAGGGCCTATTATTGTAAAAACTGCAAAAATTATTGCAGCCAAGAAATTAACTGCATATTTAAAAATCATTTTAAATTTGATACTAAAAAAATATATTTACATTTTTATTGTGCAATTTGCAAAGAAATATAAAATTTTACATTTAAATGCCATTTTTAATTAAATTTTATTAATTCCATTGATGGTTCCATGCTTTTCGGTTATTAATATTTAATAAAGTCATTAAAAATTTAAATGGAAAACATGGAATTTGGGAAAAAATAAAGGCCCTAAAAATTAAATTTTTAGTTACATTTTATTAACTTTTAAAATAACTTGATTTCAATTAATTAATTGGAGATCAAAAATTTAATTTAACTATTAAAACAGAATCCAGAACATTTAGATGGAATTGGGGGGGGGGGATTTCATAGTGGCCTAAAATTTACATTTTTGTTAAACTTCTAATAAATTGTTGTTTAACTGTATATGTTTCAATAGATATAAGCAGATATAAAATAGATATTCAATAGATATAGATAATAAATAGATTTCAATGAACTAGACAAGCTTTATGATTACTAACATTTAATTTAATCATTAAAATGGAATCCAAAAATATTAAAACAGAAAAAAAATGGATCCAGAAAAAATAAAAAGGAAAAAACAACATTTGGGAATTAATAAACCATATGTCATAGGGCCCTACATGTACACTGCTGCGACATCCTTTGCCTTTTCCATCCAGTATCATTAGTCACACACTGTACGTCCTCAGCAACTCACTGAGGAACTGCTCTATTCTTAGACGCTCCCTCCAGCTCCCAAAGATGAGCGAGCGGCAGTTTGTGCCGGTGGACGACAGCCAGCCTGACATCGGATACTCCGCAGAACTGCGGCTCACCGGCTGACCGACACACACAATACTGAAGGACTCAATCACATCACTACTTAAACACACGCCGCACCAGTATCACATCAACACAACAGATTTTATTTCACAAGCTTGAGTTTGTGACTATATTATATGTTTTAGATTGTAAACTACATATTTAGAGTGATAGAGAGATAGAGTGGCATGGTTTGTTGTTGTTGTGGGTGTTTGCATCATGCACAATCTGTTCAGAAGTTGTTTAATGTCATGTTTAATTTTCACAGACCAAACCTTTGGGACTTTTGTGGAGAGATGATACCGCAGCGACTGAAAGAACGAGGCTAAGATATCAATTTACATTTAGTCATTTAGTAGATGCTTTTATCCAAAGTGACTTACAAATGAGGAGAACAATAGAAGCAATCAGGCCAACAACAGAGCAACAGTATACAAGTGCTATGACAAGTCCAGTTAGTCTAGCACAGTACACATAGCAAGTTTTTTTTAATAAATGAGAAAAAATGAATAGAATAGAATAGAATAGAATAGGTAAGTGCAAGTATTAATTGGTCAGGTGCTGGCGAAAAATATGTGTCTTTAGACGTTTTTTGAAAACGGCTAAAGACTCAGCTGCTCAAATTGAGATAGGCAAGTCATTCCACCAGCTGGGAACAATCCAGGAAAAGGTCTGTGAGAGTAATTTTGTGCCTCATTGGGATGGCACCACGAGGCGTGGTTCACTTGCAGAACACAAGCTTCTGGAGGGTGTATAAGTCTGAACTAGTGAGTTTAGTAGGCTTGCCGCGATAGACGGTGCTGACGGTGATACCGGTGTTAAGCCGCAACGTCACTTGCCCACCGCGTCACCGACCCCCACCGTCGTTTTGATTTTTTATAGTAATAAAAATCATTTAGTTCAGTAAAAGAACAGACACTACAATTAAAAACTGAACGTGGCTGCTCAATGCAGTTGAACAACAGTTGCATCACAGATCAGATTTCATTTCTCCAGTGAGGAGATTGAGTCGAGCTGACTGACAAGAGTGAGGTGAGATAGACAAGACGATCGCGGATGATTTAGTTTCGAAACTAAATGCAAAAGCGCCTGTTTGGCAATATTTTGGATTTTGAAAAGCCTGTTGACTTTTGCTGTTGACATTCGTTTTGCTAATAAACGTTATACGTTTCTTATTTATTTGGTTATATATTATACATGTTTACTTGTTTCCAGTTTTGTACATTTAAACTTTATGTAAGTTATTTGTTATTTTATATCAATTTACATTTAGTCATTTAGTAGATGCTTTTATCCAAAGTGACTTACAAATGAGGAGAACAATAGAAGCAATCAGGCCAACAACAGAGCAACAGTATACAAGTGCTATGACAAGTCCAGTTAGTCTAGCACAGTACACATAGCAAGTTTTTTTTAATAAATGAGAAAAAATGAATAGAATAGAATAGAATAGAATAGGTAAGTGCAAGTATTAATTGGTCAGGTGATGGCAAAAAAAGATGTGTCTTTAGATGACCGGTGTTGTCACACGTCGATTAACCGGTGGGAAAATTTCCTCACCATCACAACCCTATAGTTGAGGTGTATTGGAGAAGAGCCAGTAGTTGTCTTGTCCGGGCCGTTGTAGTAATATGGTCTGTGAAGCTTAACTGATCATCACTCACAACTCCAAGGTTCCTGGCTGTCTTGGAAGGAGTTATGGTTGACTAACCTAGCTACATAGAGAAGCTGTGATTAAGTGATGGGTTGGCTGAGAACACGAGCAGTTCTGTCTTAGCAAGGTTGAGTTGAAGGTGATGAACCTTCATCCAGCCAGAAATGTCTGTCAGACAGGCTGCAATGCAAACAGCTACTGTCGGATCATCTGGTTGGAATGAGAAGCGGAGTTGTGTCATCAGCATAGCAATGATAGGAAAAGCCATGCTTCTGAATGACAGATCCTAAAGATGACA
>NW_015536496.1:899781-900140 GCF_001515605.1 Sinocyclocheilus anshuiensis | reverse complement strand
AACCTCATCCCTCCAAGACACCCTGAAGGACCTACCTGAGAGGTAAGACTTGAACAACTGAAGTGTGGTTCCTGAGATGCCCACCTTCATGAGGGTGGACAGGAGGATTTGGTGATTAACGGTGTCAAAAGCAGCAGACAGATCCAGCAAGATGAGTACTGTGGATTTGGAAGCTGCTCTTACCAGTCTCAGGCCTTCAGTAACCGAGAGCCAGGCAGTCTCAGTTGAGTACCCACTTTTAAAGCCAGATTGGTTGCTGTCCAGGAGGTTGTTCTGTGCAAGAAACATAGTGAGTTTGTTGAACACAACTCGCTCAAGTGTCTTTGCAATGAATGGAAGAAGGGATACGATGGTCTGTA
>NW_015536496.1:889660-899724 GCF_001515605.1 Sinocyclocheilus anshuiensis | reverse complement strand
TATATATATATATATATATATTTTTTTTTTTTAAATTTTTTTTTTAAATAGGTCTGCAAGATTTTTGGGGAAAAAAATAATTTCAATATTTATGAAAAAAATGTAGATTTTAAATGCAATAAACAATTTAGCACACTATTTTATTATTATTTATTAATACGACTATTAGGGCTACATGATTTGGGGATTTCTCCAGTAAAAATTGCACTTGTGATTGAAAATACGTTTTTAAAAATTATAAAGAGAACCATGTTTGTTGTGCTTGTTTATAAACATGCACAATTTGACCCAAAATGTTTGAAAAATATTATGATAATAACAACAATAATAACAATAATAACAACAACAATAATAATAATCTTTATTGTTATTATTATCATTACTATTGAATAAATTATTAAACAAAATAAGAAATATTACTCATGTACTCATGTAATAACACTATTTAACTATTAAACACAAAATAGAGTATTTAATAATTAATCTAAAATTATATTAATAAATACAATATAATAGTAATAATAATAATTATTATTATTAAATCATCAAATTATCCTCAAAAACTATATCATGGGTTCCACAAAAATATTAAGCAAAAAAAAAACAAAAAACCTGAAACTGAAGACTGGATTAATGGCTGTTGAAAATTCAGCTTTGGCATAATAGGAATAAATTACATTTTTAAAATCTATTATTATTATATTATTGTTATTTTAAATATTATAATTTTATTACAAATATTAATTATATATATATAACATAAATAAAATATTACTTTATATTGAAAGGCAAGATTATTAAGATTAAAATAATTCTCTGTAAAATAAAAAATCCAGTATTTAAGAAAAAACATTTGATGCAGATTGGTTGAGAGATCAGTAAGATAAAATTGAGCTGAAATTAGATGCAGCAATTTCACTGCTTTAAACTCAGTAGTACTTTAGTAAGTACTTTCAGTATCAGTGTGAGAAAGAGGACAGGCACCGATTGTAGAGACTGAGAATGCATTCAGAGACGCTGTTTCTTTAACACACAGACGCACTGGAAATGCTAATGTATTTCACTAGAGCCACTAGAGCTCCACTTTCATAATCCGCCACTCGTGAAATGCTAAGAGCCAGCATAGGCCATGAAATCAGGGAGAGGAGAAGAGGACCCGATAGAGGACAGCACTGGCACATTATTTAACAGCCAAAATGGAGGACAAACTAGAGGTCTCAACCTAAACCCAATGCAAACTCACAATTGCTCATTGTCTTATTATCTTCTTCAAACTAAAAATAAAAAAATCCAATAAATTGACAACATTACTAGGCTATATTGTTAATTAATTACAAATCTGAATCCAATGCAAACTTAAAGCTGAAATGCATGAAAAAAAACGCAGTAAATGCATGAAGAACCATCTCAAAAACTTTTTCACCTAGTTGACCTTGAAAAAAATCTTAGATACTTCATTTTTTAATTTTACAGTGAAATACTAGAAGTCTTTTTTCTTATTCTATTCAATATTTTTATTTTGTAATATAATATTATTATTATTATATAAAAAAATAAACACATAAATCAAATAAACAAATTATTAAAAAGTAATTAAATAAAGTTATTATTATTATTATTATTATAATCATATTGACAAAATCTCAAAATGTTGGGCCAAATTTTGCAGCTCTACAAACAAGCACAGCTTGCATTACGCTTTTTTATTAATACAGTACAGTAAATGCATGAAAAACTGTCTCAAAACCTTGAAAATCTTGAAAACATTTTTATTAAATACTTAATTTGTAATTTTACAGTGAAATAGTACAATAGTAATATTCCTTTTGCTATTTAATATTTTAGTTTTGTAATAATAATAATTATTATTATTATCATATTGATATAAAATCACCAAATTTCGGGCCAAATTTTGCAATACTACAAACAAGAACAGCAAATCTGAAACTTTTTTAAATAACAATAATTGCATTTTAAATTGCAATCGCTCTCAGATTTTCTTCCCTAAATTGTGCGGCCCTAAAATGACCTCCAGGAAGAATGCCTTTAGAAAAACACAGCAACTTGCTGTGAATTTCCCTCGACTACCCGCTCAAATGCAGCCCAGCAGGACAGACAGGAACGCTGTGTATCACACGCATTTGCAATCAAGTAGCATCAGGCTGCTGTTGAGTGACTTCAAATGCGTTTCTGTCACTACGTTCAATCTCATTCATCTGATCTTCAGCACAAACTCCCGTCCAGCTCACATTCCTGCTCATTATCCTTACTGACGTGTCCCACAGAGTAAACAGGCAAAGCGTGATGTGAAAAACAACGTCCCATACCTTCAAAAGAGGAAGTGAGGTTACAAACTAGTTTCTGAATGAGTAAACTGCTGCTGCTGCTAATGTATCTGATCATCACGAGATGAGAAAGATGACGATTATCCCATTACAACAACATGCTGCTTTAAAGGGAAAAATAAAGATTTGCTTTTAATTTACTCCAAGATGTAGCTGACTGTTTCAGATTTTTAGCTGAAATCATGCTCCTTGGTGATTCATGCAATGCAAGTCATTGGGTACCGGCACTCTGAGAGTCAAAAAAGCACATACAGGCAACACAAAATTAGGCCTAATCCCCGTGGCTCCTGACGATACATAAAGGTCTTATGAAGCGAAATGATCAGTCTGTGTGAGAAAATTAACATTATTTACAAAATTACAAAATTATTACCTGTAATCCAGACCCTCAGGCAAACGGTTCAGAGTGTCGTTCATGAATGAATCATTCTTTTGAACTGATTCTTTTTAGTGAAGTAAATGAGCCAGTGCACCAAATCAGACTAAAGCGTCTGAAACAGTTCATGGCTCGAGCAGCATCGATCTCCAGTACAAGTTACTCGATCAAAACTCACTTTCAAATGCCTGACAGTCACTCCGACTCGAAATGAGCCAAAATAGCGGCGTATCTGATCCTATGATGAATGAATCATTCAGAATCATGAAGACTAGTTTATTCACTTTATATGCTTTAGACATGTAAAACATCCGTGTTTCACATCATTATTGGGTGATTTAATAATTTAATTGTGTAAATATTACGTCATTGCAGGTGTTTGAACCACTTCACTGAAACAAACTGTCTGAAAAAATCAGTTCATGGAAAAGAATCAAATTTCCCCGTTGCCTTACAGTGTGTTCACACCAGAAGCGAATGTAATTATTCGCACGAGTAAATTACATACAAAGTCAACGCAAAGACGCGAATAGAGGCGAATTCGCGGCGGGCGACGCGAATGACGCGAAATGCGCAACGCGTTTGCCGCGAACGCACGATATTCGCCTCAATCGCATCTTTCGCGCAAGTTCAAAAATTTCAACTCCAGCGGAAAATTCGCATGACGCGTTCTCGCGCAAGCCAATCAGCGAAGAGTTTCTTGACACGTCCAGTTGAATCAGACAATAGAAGAGAGCATTATTGCAGCCGTCTGTTATTATATAGGTCTGGAGCATAGAAAACAATTCAAATCAGTTGTAGTGGTAGTTGTATTTTATTAGCATGGCTACAGAGATGCTGCTATCAATAATAAAAATAATAGTAATATAAGTGTATATATACAGTAGTAAAATGTAACACACACATTAATTTAGGATTCTAATGTTATTCATCCTCCTCTGAATGGTGCTGTGAACCCAGACACGTCAGCGTTTGGCTTTCCATCGTATTTGGGACTTTTTGACAACAGGTACAAAACAGCGATTGTAGTTATCTCCAGCATGGTTGATCGCGCTGTTTTTATTCGCGTGAGTGACACGAAAAACATCCCGCGAGTACTCTAGCGCGAGTGACGCGATGCGCATATTCGCTTTGCGTCTGGTGTGAACACACCATTAGGCTCTGGATTACAGGTAATAATGTTGTAATATAATGTTTAGTTTCTTGCACAGACTGATCGTTTCACTTCATAAGACCTCAATATATCGTCAGGAGCCACGGGTATTAATTTTGTGTTTCTTGATATGCTTTTTTGACTCTAAATGTGCTGGTAGCTGTTGACTTGCATGTCATGAATCACCAGTGACAACGTGTACGGTTTCAGCTAAAAATCTTCTTTAATCTTCTATTGAAGAAATATGTTTCCATTTTGTATGGCCCGAGGGTGAGAAAATCAACAGCAAATTTTCATTTTTGGGTGAAATATCCCTTTAAAATGCTGTCTAGGTAGGCACCTCACTAGATGTTGGATGTGTGCGGTTAATATAATCGACCAAAGCAGATCCTCTGTCCTTGCTTTAACATTATCTTAATGAGAAAAATAGAGAAAAAAAATCAATCTTTGTGTTTTAAACGGATTAGCTGAACACATGGACACAAGCACAGCTTAAATATTTGCTCTAAAGTACATGTTTACTCAGAGCTGAACACTGGTATTTTACCTCATTTACTGACACATTTCACAACTTGACCAGGGTAAACTTTGACTGTGAACTAATCCAGCACAAGATTCTACAGCACACAGCCTATAAAACAATGGAAAACTGGTCTGTTTTGGTTTTACAGGAAGGCTTTTATAAGCACAAGGTAAACATGTTTGTACTATGAGCACATGGAAACCCGTGTGACGTGATTTCACCAACGCAATCAAGCTCTGCAGATAAACAATCTCTGAGTGTGACAAAACCTTATGAGTTTCTTATCATGATAAACCACAGCTAGATGACAAGAACGTGACAAACCCGACCTGGCAAGAATGACCAGAATGAGGAAATACATTGACAAAAATTCACTCATTTACTCACATTTTTAAGGCAACTTCAAGGTTTGAGTCTTGGAGTTTTCGAGCTTTATTGTTAGAGCAGAAAATAACCACCTAGCAACCACACACAACACCCTAGCAACCACATACAACACCCCAACGACCACCAATAGTATTCTAGCAACCACCTACAACAACCACCTACAATATCCTAGCAACCACCAACGACACTCCAACAACCACCCATAATATTCTAGCAACCACCTACAATGTCCTAGCAACCACCTAAAACACCCAAACAACCACCTACAACACCCTAGCAACTACCTACAATATCCTAGGAACCACTTACTACACCATAATAACTACATACAATATCCTAGTAACTAGCAACCACCTAAAACACCCTGGCAACCACCTACAATATCCTAAGAACCACCTACAACACTTTAACAACCACGTACAATATCCTAGTAACTACTTACAATGTTAACACCCCAGCAACCACCTATAACAATCTAACAACAACCTACACCTCCCCAGCAACTACCCACAACACTCTAGAAACCACCAACAACACCCTAGCGACCACCAACAAAACCATAACAACCAACTACAACACCCTAACAACCACATACAATATCCTAGTAACTACTTACAATGTTGACACCCCAGCAACCATCTATAACACTCTAACAACGACCTACACCACCTACTACAACACCTACAACACCCTAGCAACCACATACACCATAGCAACCACCAAAAACACCATAGCAACCACTACCCACAACACTCCCGCAACTTCCCACAACTACAACCACTACCCACAACACTCTATAAAAACCACCAACAACACCCTAGCAACCACCACCAACGTCATACAACCACCTATAACACCCTAGCAACCACCACCAATGTCATACAACCACCCACAACACCCTAGCAACCACCACCAACGTCATACAACCACCTATAACACCCTAGCAACCACCACCAATGTCATACAACCACCCACAACACCCTAGCAACCACCTATAACATCCAAGCAAACAACCTACAGCACCTTAGCAACCACCTACAACACCCTAGGCTGGCAAGTGGCAACCTTCACACATGTGTACTTCAGAAAATGTAAAAATCTAGATCTACATATAATTTAAGGCTATTTCTAAATGTAATGCTGTTATTAGGTATTTCAGCATGGAGAGATGTGACAGAAGAGGACAATAATCCAGTCTGTTGCTGGTTGCCATCTGAAATTATTTTGGGCTCAAGCTCCTGATCCCCAGAGGTGAATAATTTTCACAGGTTATTTCTGACTGTCATTAGAAACCTGCAAACGTCAGTTTGCCGTCTCATCTACTGACCAGACAACAGACTCCAGAACCAAAACATGAGTGAGCAATGGACACAAACACAAGCCTGGGATCTCCTGAAGATCCTAAAGCAGTGATCTCAACATCTAGTAGATCTAGAAGATCTCTGTTGTAGTGATGAACACATGAATCCTCAGAGGACAATATTATTTCTCAGAGATGCTCTTTCAAACCTCAGGAGACTTTATCTCTGATGTTTCTCCTAAAATTTCTCTGGAGAATAAAACACACAAATGAGTCGTATAGAGCTATAAAATGAATATGGAGCAGCTCAGATCATTTGATGAGAAATGATCGAGTTCATAACGAGATCTCTGATTGCAGACTTTTGAAATCTGAGCACAGTTATCACTGTTGAGATCTCTTCTGAAAACGCCACTGGAGACACATGTGACACTGTTGGAGTCTTTTTCTCAGGAGAAACACCAGAGAAGCAGGAGAAGGCTCTCCATTTCATTTCACTGTTGTCTTGGAGAAACAACTGAGAGAAATAAGTTCAACCTCTAGATCTTATAGAAGATCAGAACACATTAAAAAAAAGTTTTATTTAAGGTATCAGGAGCAGGAGACATATAAGTGACCTTCACCATTTGCTCTCTATTTCATGTTATTACGGTCTAGATAGAAGATATATTAATGAGACTAATTGATCTTTCTTCACAGGTCCACATGCAAAGAGTTCATTAAATAGTGGATAAACTTCCTTTTAACATTAAATGTAGGCATCATGAGTTGGTTCAGACTTGCAGTAAAGCCATTCTTCGGATGTCTGTTCTTAATGGAGCTTTACTGACCAGAAAAAATAATTATAATGCAATGGCTGGTGATGCAAGTCGGTCTGTTTTCTGTAGTCATATATTAAAGCCACACCTAACCTGACAGAAACAAGATCTGACATGCACGAGGAACCATTGTGCAATTCATCCAAATCAACCTCATGTTATCAGTATGCGACTATGTTTGCCACTCACCCAGTGTCTTAACGGCGATCTGCTTGGTGAGCGGCGGCGGCAGGTTGATGCACACCAGATCCACATCCGAATGCAGCAGCACGTCATCGATCCGGTTAGTGTAGAAGGGCACGTTCATATCGCGCGCGAGCTCCTCCGCCTCCTCCTGCGTGCGACCCCACAGCGCCTTCACCGAGAAGCCCTCGTTCTTCAGCAGAGGGATGATGACCCGGGTCGTCAGACTGGTGCCGAACACACCCACCCCGGGCAACATGACTGTCGCGCGCGGATGCTCACACACCGGAGGCGGGTGACCCGGCGGGTGCGGGTTCGAACCCGAGCAGGGCTGTTGTGTGAACTATGACCATTGCGCCTTTGGGTTCCTCCCACCTGTATAAAATCAATAACTATTCATTCAAATAATAAAGGTGAGATGGATTCATCTTCCTCATCCTCCTCATCATCATCCACCTGCACACTGCGACCCGCGTCTGCGCATCCCGGTTTGAATACACGCGATGATACAATATTACATTCACAAATGCATTTGTATCCGGAATCTGCGTCGCGTTCCCTCTGTATCATCCAGAAAGACGCGAACGCATCGCTGCCGAGGTCAATACGTGCGCGTCACGTTCCCGTAGAGATGCAAATGAAATCCAAATAGAATTTCCAAAACGTTCCTCCGAGAGCTGTAGCGTCTCCGCACCTCTCGCTATCAATATCGCGATCTTCTACTGCGGCCGGTGCAGAGTTCCGCCCTCCCCGTTAACTCCTTCACAACCGGAGCGAGAATCCGCCAATCCTACTATAGCGAAGGCTTGTCGCGTGAATATTAATCACGCAGCGTGACGGTAGGCAAGGAGGACCGTCTGATTGGCTGACGGCGGGTGGGCGCTGGGTCAGCTGGCGAATCCGAAGACGGCGGAGGCGTGGTTTATAAATATTAATTACGTTACGTAACAAAACGCCGAGAAGGTTACTTAACCTTAAGCAACGTTAGCGTACTTAAACGATTAATATTCATAAGCAAAGCCTGCGCCGTAGTGGGATTGGAAAAGGCAGCAGAATTATGCATACAGCTCGTTTGATCACAGCTGGAGACAGTGACTGCAGTGAATGGAAACACAATAACCCAGCGAGAAGATGACAAATGAATTATTATTAATTTAAAAACGTTTAATAAACGGCAGGGAAGACAATAAAGGGACCATATTGAGTATTAGACCAACAAAAGGTGAAAAAATACATTAAAATAAAAGAATATTTATATATATTTTTGTTTATATAATAATACACATAAACACACAGAAATATGATTATATATAATATATATTGAATATTTTCAATTGTTTATCTTACAATAGTTTGTATAATAAACCAATGTCATATTAAGATAGTACATTTTGAGTGTCAGTGCTTAGCAACATCATATGACCCCTTTAAGAATTTAAAGGCGATTCAAGCCTCCCCACGAGTCAATATTCAGATGGAAACTACAGTAGCAGTGAGTCAATAACGGCCTTGTTTCTGCTGCGGGTGTTTTTGCATTTCCAAAGCTTGCTTACTGCAGAATTGAGGAGGAGGATGATGATTAATCACTGGGCAGATAGTTTGTGACACTGATTCAGAAACTGACCTACGACCCTTCTCATCGCACCTCATCAGAAAAGCTCAAAACTCACTCATCAGATATTGGTTGACTGATTTATTGTTGCTGAAAATAGTAGCATTAATGAAAAGAATAAAAAAAGAAATCAAGTGAAGCAGTGAAAATGCACTCTTTTGAGCCTGCTGTATGCGAGTATGTGGTTGTGTGAAAGACTTTCTATCCAGTGCGTTTGTCTTTGACTCTGTTCCTAATGATTTAATCAGCAGCTGGTGTCTCTGATCTGACTGTGTTGCTGTGGATCATGTGATGAACATGTGTGTGTGAAACAGACCCTAAAACACACAGCAATGTGGGAGAGGAAGATATTGTTTTATATACACAAACTCTGCTTGGTTACTGTAATTAGTTGAGTGAAGGTAAACATTCGCTTTAGAAAGAGATCCCAATAATTTGGAATTAATCCTAACAGTGTCACACAACTATTAAGAATAAGATTCTAAAGTTTAAATATAGAAGAAAATACTGGGGGAAAAATAGGAATTTCAGTTAATATATATATATATATAAAGCAGCTGGTCTGTTATAAGTGCATGGCTGGTTTTACATTGTTTATTCATGCATCCTGAAACCAAAAGAATCAAAGAACAAATATTGATTTGGTGGATGGTTCTTGACCTCAGACTATCAAAAATCAATCATTTAAATTGAAAATAACTGTTCAAAGAAAGAAGACACAGAAAAACACAGCCATCTGCAGCTGGACTGAACCCACACCTTAACTTTGATTTTAAGGCCACTTTTTTTTTTTTAGCGCCACCTGGTGTTAAACACATGAACCATTTTTTTTTTTATTATTTTAATGTTTTATAATGTGTGTGCAAAATTTTTTTCTTTTAATGTGATCTTTATAATTTTAGCTCATACTTAAACTGCATGTATAATAATTATATAAGAATTGTACAAAAAATGTTTAAAATAATTTTAGAAGAATGTCTAATCTACCCATTTTGCTCTGCAAAATTCCCCGTTTCATCATTCCTGGAGCTACTTCCTCTTTCTGTGCATCAAGAGATGAAATGAGACAGAAAGCACTGAAATCAAGACCCATAAGCTCTGACATAGTGTAGCGCTTTTATTTCAATTACTCAGAGGCACGAATTTCACTTAAAAGGGAGATCCTTCACTACACACCCATGAGTAACATCCTACCAGAGTCTGTGACCCTCGCCGAGAGCTTCTCATGACACAAATCTCAGATCAGTTTATGACCAGAGAGCAGCCTCACGGTGAAGACACTCACCTGACTCACGTTCACCCAGTCAGTACATACAGGTGACACACACACACACACACACACACACACACACACACACACACACACA
>NW_015536496.1:884352-889554 GCF_001515605.1 Sinocyclocheilus anshuiensis | reverse complement strand
CCCACACACACACACACACACACACACACACACACACACACACACACCCTGTGATCTTCTTTCAAACAGACAGGGTTCTGAGATGACAGATGATTCTTATTAAAAAAAAAAAAAAAAAGCATGACCCATCATACAACACTGGACGCGAGTAAAGCCATCACACACTGTGAGGTAGATGACACTGAGTGACCTACGAACAGACTCAGACAGAAGATGCAGCCTTTCCATGTTTCTGTGCTGATTTTGGAGAAAACATGGATTTAAACATGGGTAAAAACATTAAACGTGATACAATGCGTTAAACTCAGCTGAAAATACTCAGTATCCATCAATATACGGTATACACATACCAGAGGTTTTTAAAAATCTGAGAATCTGCACTTTTCAAAATCAAATTTAAACCTGGAAATAAACCGTTTTAGGATTTTAAAAAATAACAGAAAAATGTTATAATGTATATAATGTTACAATGTTATTTTATATGTGTGTGTGTAACTATAATACATTTTTGAATTATATATATATATATATATATATAGAGAGAGAGAGAGAGAGAGAGAGAGAGAGAGAGAGAGAGAGAGAGTTTTAACATTTTAAAAACAGCTTTATTTTTCCTACAAGATCTCAGAGTTTTGAACCCCACTGGTTATGTATTCTAAAAATATGGCAATAAATTGTGCCAAAAATTTGCATAGAACTTTGTTGCAAAGAATTTAGAATTCTATGCAGAATTAGAATTCTATGTACAGTAAATAATTCCACAGATCTTACAAGTGCATCCGTCTATGATTAAACACACTACATGAAGAACTCCCAGCAGTCTTCATCATCATCATCATCATCATCCTCCTCTGCTCTTCAGCTGTTGTTTTATTCTGATATTTACATTTTGATCTCCATATCTTTCAGTGAGGTCACAGATGACTCAAAACACCTCAGTGAATCTTTGATGAATGAAAGAATGAAGAAAGGAAAATTTATAACTGTACATGTGTATGTTGAATAACCTTCAGGTCCTTTAAAAAAAACTCTTCATACAAAGAGGGAAAAACTATGGCATGTAAAATGAATAACAAAAATGACCACATAAAATAAAATAAACACATATTTAAAAAACAAAAAAATTACATAAAATCCCCAGATTTTCCATGTCCTAAAATTCACAATTTCTCCTAAAGGGAAAGACATTCACCACAGCTGAGCAGTGCAGAAACTACATCCTCAGAGAACATATGATAAGATGATCTAAGCACATCCCTCTGCCTCCTCTACATCACGACACACTGTAGAAAAATACTGCACCGCTGACAGGGGTTTCAAAGAAACTGCCGGGTATAAACACTGAGAGGGACCTTCACATCTCAGACCCACTGAATGAGCATCAGCTGACGGAGTTTGACTTTCTGCAGTTTCTTTTCATTTATTTTTGGCACTCATCTTCCTATAATTCTGAATCATCATCAGATGCTATTGTTCAAAAGTTTGGGGTCGGTAAGATGTTTCAATGTTTTTTAGGTCTCTTATGTTCACGAAGGCTGCATTTATTTGATCAAAAATACAGTAAAAATGTCAAATATTATTAGAATTCAAAAGAACTGGTGTCTATGTGAATATATAGTAAAATATAATTTATTTCTGTGATCAAAGCTGAATTTTCAGCATCATTACTCCAGTCTTCAGTGTCACATGATCTTCAGAAATCATTCTAATATGCTGATTTGCTGCTCGAGAAACATTTCTGATTATTATCAGTGTTGAAAACAGTTCATATTTTTGTGGAAACTGTGACACATTTTATTTGCCAGCATTCCTTGATTAATAGAAAGTTTGAATGAACAGCATTTATTTGAAATAGAAATCTTTTGTATCATTATAAATGTCTTTACTGTCACTTCTGATCAATTTAATGCATCCTTGCTGAATAAAAGTATATTTCTTTTTTAAACAAAAAAAATCTTTTGAACGGTAATGTACGTTGCTTGTGACACCGTGTCCTAACCAAGTTGAATGAATGCGGAAAACAGACAAAATCCTGCAAAGTCACAGCCAATCAGAATACATCAGCTGTTTAATATGCAGTGTTTTGGACCAATGAGGCGGGTCGCAGGTCAGATAGACAGATATGGCTTACTGCTAGTCACTGTATCACCTGATAAGAACACGATGTGTAAAAAAAAAATGAACAGCAAAAATAAAATGTAAATCTAGCTAACACTGCTTTGTGATTGTCTAAACACAATAGTTCCTAAACCTGTTTAAGGTGAAGTGTGTGATTTCTAAACATAATTACTGTATTCAAACAAATGTTAAACACTCCCCCTATCAGCTATTGGTCAGAAACCAATAGCCCCGCCCCCAAATTCACTCTATTGGTTGAGTGAATGTCCAGCTCAGTTGTCACTCAAACAAACTGCAATTCCGTTTGATGCCACTAGGACAAACACGCTTCACCTTCAATCCTAATAGATTACGATCATTAACTGGATGCTTTTAAACATTACTCTTAATAGTAATGTCGTTTAATTTAAGCATTCTCCAAGTTTAACATACCCAATATCGTCATGAACGTCAAGACAGAGATTAAATTTCATTCCATCTCATCGAAAAACACGTTTATTGCTGAGAGAAAAAGATTTTGCAGTGCTGGTTTTGATCATCAGCAAATGTTGTGCTGGATGGGCCAGCCGTGCCCTGTGCTTTCATCATACAATTTACGAAAAAAAAAAAAAAAAATCTAATAAAAAGTGCAAATACAGCTGAAATTATCCTGATTAAACTGGTTTCAGCGATTCATTTCGAGATGGAGCCAAAACAAAACCTCAGTACTCAATAACGAGACCAAACATTATGGCTTTTCTCCTTGAACGCTGTTCGCGTTAAACATTTAAACTTTTATAATATAAAACCCTCAGTAAGTGGACAACATGTTCGGCTAGTGATGCCTTGATAATGAATAAATGTTATTGCACAATCCGTATCATGAAGTCAGTAACGTCTTCCGACACATTCATCATCTGCGCTGCATTATTGTTAAAATTATCCAATGTAAAAAACTCAAACATTCTCTTGATATCGGAAAAAGTGCGTTTTTGCGTCTTGGATATGCCAAACAGCACAAACACTTGTTTTCGCGGCCTGGTTCACTGAAGCTAGATGCTATTTTGGGTATCAAGTGATTTGAATCGTAGCTAGCATATGCAAATAAAAAAGCAATGCAGGTTCATAATGGAGACGAATGAATCAATATTAAACAGGCATTAGCAACTCAAATGTTTACCTGCTTTTGTGACACTGAATATCACTCAACGTTTTAGCCTTCGGAAAAACCAAACAATGTTGCACAATAAACAGACATAAAAACTAGCACAGATTGTACGAACAAACCAAAGAAAACAGTAAGAGTCATAAATTAAAGTGTCGTGTTATGAATCGAGCCATCGCTCGTCTCGTTTCCTTCATGTTGAGTCTCTTCCTCTAACGAACACAGCCAGACGTAACGCCGCTAGCTGTCTCCATGACGTCCGGTTTTGCTTTGGGGAAAATAAAAAAAACTTAATTCCTGCCACAGTCCGCTTTATGAGTATATGGTGATGACTTCACGACCGCCGCCGCGCACCAACAGGACCCGGTTGAGACCCTCCATCAAAACCTCCAGAAACTCCATGTCTGAGTCAGCATCAAGGATCAACATGATGCATGTTTTTTACTCCAAATAACACTTCCGGAGAGACATCTTTGTATAGTAAGAGAGATTTTAAGTAATAAAGCCATAATCTACTCAAGATCGTACATTACAGTTATTTTACCACAGTAAATGCGTATTGTTATGCATGACATGATGCTTAATGTCTAAAATCCTGTTAACCGTGATTAAAAAAACAGATGTAGTAAAACAGTAAATATACTAAAATCAATAATGTGTTACAAATATAATAATAATAATAAATAACCCTTTCCTTGAGCAATATAGTTATATAAATAATGGAAATAATAACTATGAATGGAAGTAAAATGAAATATTAAAAATAGTATATTATCTGAAATTTTATTTTAGTATTATTTATAAACTTTTTATTAATATTTTGCATTCAGTTTTATATTTTCAGTCTTAATTTTAGTTTAATTTTGTTATGTGCTTTTGACATTTTTATCATTATTATTTTTTCATATTACTATTTAGGTTGAATTTATTTTATATCAGTTTTAGTTTTACTTCAGTATTCGCATATATTTATTTTAAGATAGTAATTTTAGTGCTTCAAATGAAACTTATTTCAGTTAGTTTTATTTAATATTTACTGTATATTTGAATTGATTTCAGCTTAATTTCAAATATGTTTAACAGTTTTAGTTAACTGATTCAAATGTGGCTCATCCACTCAGATTTAGAGATGAATGTGTTTTTATAAATGTGAGTTTTGTGAGTGTAGTTTGTGTAAGGATACAGTTTTCATCGCCGCCTCTGCTCTTGGGTGGTCCGGGCATGTTGAGGAGCACCAGATGAGCTCCCTGAGACTTATTGACCACCACTTCATTGAGTTTGACGGCTGTGTGCATGCAGCGCACATTAGACTGATTCCTGCGACACACGGTCATGTGATGAAGGACAGAAACAAGAAATAAAAGTCACTGTTTCAAATTCCTGCCAACAACAATTAGCATTTAATGAGCTTTTTTTTTCTATCTCTACTGACTACTTTTAATATATTTTTCAGCATTTGCAAAGCACAGCTTTATATTCATCGTTTACCGTGACATTTGAGGTCAAATGCAAATAACTCTGATTCTGATTGTTCAATGCTTATTCAATACTTATGCACTGCAATTCAAGCATAATTTACATTAGTAATATAAAGCCCTTTTGAGGTTAGTGAGCACAGCATCCAGATTTGACATGCACAGCATATGCACATGCCCTTAATAAAAGCATAAATGAGGACATCACAAATACAGAAAAAATAAAAATAAAAACTTGTGCTCCTTAGCGCCACCTGGGGCCACTCAATAAACTGCGGAAAATATACCAGAATAAATGTTGTGAAGTTCTTTAAAAGTTATACTGTATATAAAATAAATATAAATAGACATAAACAATGATGACAATAATAATAATAGTTATATATAAAATATTAAAATAACTATAATAATACAAAATTATAATAAAATGATATTGATTTTATAATAATATAACAACTTATAATA
>NW_015536496.1:881255-884277 GCF_001515605.1 Sinocyclocheilus anshuiensis | reverse complement strand
TATTTTAAATAATGTTTTCAATTTCTGAAATGTTTCCTGGGCACAACAGGTGAAGGTGAAGCACAGGTTTTCTTGCATGTAGCAAAAATTGAGATTATCATGCTGCACATATCAGCGTCTGCATCTCTCAGGACGAGAGGTGATGGATGTGAGGGAATGCTGGGACATAAACACACATGCATGCTCACACACACACAGACAGGAATCATGTGTTTGTGCTGTTTTCTGCTGATTAAAGGAGAATACAAGACTAATTCACCACACAAATGAGACATGAGACAGTAGATTATTGACCTGAACACTCACACACACTCACTCACACGCACACACTCACACACACTCACACACACTCACACACACACTGAAGCTCATATAAACACGTATATGCTTGAATAATCCAGTGTGCTGCAGGGTTTGTGATGGGACGGCTAATATACACCTACAGACAGACAGACAGACAGACAGACAGCTACAGTACAGAGAAATGTGACTTACAGACTCTCCCATTCGCTAGAAGGAGGAAAACAGGACAGAACAACAGAGACAGGCTTAAACACCCACACTGAGAGATCAACCATCACAGAAATCTCTCTGAGCAATAGCGTCTATATTGGTGACAGCTTTTCATATTATAGTGTTTGTTTGTCCAGCATGTTATTTGAGATGATTCTTCTGAAATAAATAATAGGAAAAGAGAATCTTGACAAAATGACGTTCAGGATAGACTTACATTAACCTTTAGATCATATGTGACCCTGGAGCACAAAAGCAGTGTTAAGTCGCTGGGGTATATTTGTAGCAATAGCCAACAATACATTGTATGGGTCAAAATGATTGATTTTTATTTTATGCCAAAAATCATTAGGATATTAAGTAAAGATCATGTTCCATGATGATATTTTGTAAATTTCCTACTATAAATATATTAAAACTTAATTTTTGATTAGTAATATGCATTGCTAAGAACTTCATTTGAACAACTTTAAAGATGATTTTCTCAATATTTTGATTTTTTTGCACCCTCAGATTCTCAAATAGTTGCATCTCAGCCAAATATTGTCCTATCCTAACAAACCATACATCAATGGAAAGCTTATTTATTCAGCTTTCAGATGATGTATAAATCCCAATTTCGAAAAATTGACCCTTATGACTGGCTTTGTGGTCCAGGGTCACATATTATATAAAGACCAAAAACTCCTGGCCAGATATGAATCTATGAAGAGACACATGGTGGACGCGTGAGCGTTACACATGATGACACACTGTGGTCATGCAGATGTGACGACAGCACAAACCATGCAGACTGTGTCCTGAAACAGCAGCAGGCTCTGGGCTCGTGTTTGAACATGCAACCCAGTCAAACTGTGATCGTGAGCGCTTGAAGCAGTAAAACCACAAAGCAGCAAACGTTACAGAGTCAGTGTGTGTTCAGGTGACTTACGGTTTCATGTTGAACAGGTCTCGCACAGCCACGCTTGCGTTGGGTTCTCGGTTGCGGTTTCGTTCGGTGCAGAACTTGTCTTTGGTCCAGGTCATGTGGACTCGCTCCGGTGTGGCGTCCGTCTTGTCGCTTAGAGCCGCGTGAGACGCCGTGTTTCTGTCGTGGATCAGCTGAGCCTGTGGCGTTATCACGATCACACATTAAATTCATAAAAACTTATTTTAGTTTTATATTTGTCTACAAACTGCTTCTTAAATGATCAAATGCATCTATATCAAAGATATTTAAATGTTTTTCACATACCGTTAAGAGCACAAAAGGCCTTTAATGTAGTGTAATAATGTTTACAATGATAAATTAATGTAATTAAATATCATTTCTGTGCGCACTGAGATCTATATTCAAGCAGAGTATGTCAGATTAATGTTTTAGTTTGTCTGCTATGCAAACTGCATACATGCAGCTATATTAGTCTGTAATATGCTGACATGCAGTATAAACCATTCATAAAAACAAGTAATGTAAGAATTGCAATAAATAAATAAAAAAAGAGAAATAAATAAATAAAAACGTATTTATAGTAAGAAAATATAAGCAGAGAAACACAAGGAAATGTAATGAAAAACATCAAAAATAAATAAATCAATAAATCAACAGTTTATTTAATTATTTATTTTTAAAACTAAATATAGATAAACACGAGGGAATGAAAGGAGAAAAAAATATAAAAATAAATTTATAAATATAAAATAAAATAAATTAAAATAAATAAACACATTTAATTATTTATTTTTAAAACTAAATATAGAGAAACATGAGAGAAATGAAAGGAGAAAAAATATAAAAAATCCTAATAAACATAAAATAAAAAAATAAATAAAGTATTTCTTTATCTTTTATATATTTATTTAGAAACATGATGGAATGAAAGGAAAAATAGAAATAAATATAAAATAAATCAATAAAAAAATTGCAAATAAAATATTCATTATTTATGATTATTTATAGTTAAAACGAAATACAAAGAAACATGAAGGAATGAAAGGGAAAAAATTAAAATAATATAAAAGCTATTTATTTATTTAAATATTTTTTTAAACTAGATATAGAGAAACATATGGGAATAAAAAGAGATAAAATATAAAAATAAATAAATACAAATAATATGTTAAAATAAATAATTTATTTATCATTTATATATTTATTTAGAGACATGATGGAATGAAAAAAATAAATAAATAGAAATAAATCTAAAATAAATAAATAAAAATTGCAAATAAAGTATTCATTATTTATTATTATTTACAGTTAAAACTAAATTCAGAGAAACATGAGGGGATGAAAGGAAAGGGGGGCATTCACATTCACGTGGGGTCACAAGTGCTGAAAGATGGTGGTGCATGACATGATGATATCACTGACACATGCATGATGGGAAGAGGTTTCTGAAGGGCGGAGCTAACACTAATGCTATGAACACATAAATCAGCATAAAGGACGTGAGCGATGATCTACTCGTCTTCTGGCTCTGTAATCCAGGACGGTGGTTTTAGGATTCTGCCTTTGAACTCACTACCT
>NW_015536496.1:879366-881206 GCF_001515605.1 Sinocyclocheilus anshuiensis | reverse complement strand
GTGTCACAGCAAAGGGTCTGAATACTTAGGACCATGTGATATTTCAGTTTTTCTTTTTTAATAAATCTGCAAAAATGTCAACGATTCTGTGTTTTTCTGTCAATATGGGGTGCTGTGTGTACATTAATGACGAAAAAAAATGAACTTAAATGATTTTAGCAAATGGCTGCAATATAACAAAGAGTGAAAAATAGAAGGGGGTCTGAATACTTTCCGTACCCACTGTATATATATATATATATGTGTGTGTGTGTGTGTGTGCATGAATGTACAGTATATATATATGTCTTTTTTTGAGTATATATATATATATATATATGCTTTATACTGAATGTAGTTTGCAAACATGCTTAATTTAATATATTTAAATTATATATATAAAAATTATATATATACATAATTTAAAAAGGAAAATAAGGGAAAATAATCTAATTTTCATTACAGTTGCCTATTGACATTAGTTTAATATTTAAAAAACAACTTCTTTAAACAAAATATAATTTCCTTTTTTTTTTTTGATTTAGAGGGAAATATTTGGACATTCCTTGATAGTTTATCATTAATGCATTAATGCTAGATATGCATTAATGAAGATATGGTCACTGCATATTCCTTCATACACAGAACGAGTGTCATGAAGCATCACCTCTCGCTCGCGCTCCGTCCTCGACAGCTGCATCTGCTTCAGCATCTGTGAGCGCTGCTCCATCACCAGCGTCTTCTCGTAGGTGAACGCTGAGATGTCACTGTCATGCTGGAGTCACAGAAACACAGAGAAACTCTCAGTTACACCAGAGGAGCTGCGTGAGCAACCTCAACATAAACATATCAATAATGATCAACCACACACAGAAAATCGAAAAGGTTTTCAGTGAAAATTAAAGCTGTGTTAAAGATAATAAATGACTACTATTGCATAATAAAATAATATAATTTTTTATATTGCATAATAAAAATATGAATTACAAATATATGTAAAAATATGCTACATAAATGATTAATAATAATAATAATTCAATATGTAGCAATAATAAATAATTATATAATAGCACAAAATTAAAACATTAATATGAAATAATATTAAACGAATTAATACTACCACCACTGCTACTAATAATAATATAATAATATTATTTAGTGATAAAAAATCATTTAAAATAATCACAATATGGTACAATAGCATTTTTTAAGTACTATAATTTTAAACATATTATTAATATAATGTAATATAATATAATAGTATAATACAATAATATAACATAATATATATTTTTGCATCATGTTTCTCAAATCACAGTTCAGATCACAATTACAATAAATGACAAAAAATAATCCAGTAGTAGTAATAATAATAATAATAATATGTAGCATTATGTAGGATGTAGCATAAAACATATTAATATATTAAATAAATAAATAATAATAAGGCAATTCAATATAATGTAGCAATAATAAATAATATAATATAATATAATATAATATAACAAAATGAAAACATAATAAAAAGAAGAAAAAGAAGAATTCAGTATTTAGCAATAATAAATATTTATGATAATTATAGTATACATTTTTTAAACATTATAATTTAATAATAATATAATATAATATTTTGCAGTCTGTTTATTCAAATCACAAACACAACAATCACAATGAATGACACACACACACACACACACACACACACACACACACACATTAGCTGGGTTTCCATCCAAAGTTGCGAATTTAACTTTTGCGCAAAATTGGAATATCGCATAAAACATTTGCGAATAAGCACCATTTCCATCCAACAAGTCAAAGAGAACAAAATCGTCACTTCCTGATAAACTGGCACTAAATA
>NW_015536496.1:872633-878514 GCF_001515605.1 Sinocyclocheilus anshuiensis | reverse complement strand
ACACACACACACACTCACTCACGCAAACACAAACACACACACACACACACACACACACACACACTCCACTCACACACACACACTCCACTCACACGCACGCACGCACGCACACACGCGCACACACACACAAAATCATGCAGTCCTGCAGCACAACAAAACCAACTTTAGATCCTTATGTCAAGAAGAAGCATCTCCTCACCATTTCCACGACCTCCACCTCAGCATTCAGACGGAGGTGGTAGAGGAACATCTGCAGGTCTTTCTTCATCTGGATGCTGTTGTCATCCAACTGAGCCACGGTGAAAATGCGCATCTTGCACTTCCTCCAGACCTGAGAAGAGCATGAAAACACACATTAGGGACGTTCCTCTAACCTCATTTAAAGTTGTGATTTAAAGGGCCGTACCTTGTGCTGCTGCAGTAAGAACGGCAGGAGCATCAACAAGCCGCCGTCATGAACGATCCACCACACGTCGATGGTTCCTTCAGCGAGACGCTCCTGGTGAGGGAAACTGTCCACGTTCTTGGCCACCAGCAGGGCCTGATGGGCGGCAGTGGTCTCTCGGACGGTTTCTGTGGAAGAACAGATCGTATCTTTACGTTTGCCGAGGTTTCTTTCTCTTTAAATGAGTCACGGCAGCACGGTTCGGATATAAAGTCAGACTCAAACCTATGAAGTTCTTCCAGGACTGTGGGTCGTTGGATTGTCTCCAGCTCGCGGGCCAAGCCATCAGAACAGAGTTGTGCTTCATTCCTCCGAGTCCGGCTGACTGGATGAGGTGAGAGAAGCCGTCGCGCAGGTTTGACGACACCACAACATGACAGAAACCCTTCGTCTTCTCTGACGCCATGGCTGATTTGATGCTCTATAGTGGTAAATAAAATCTTTATGTGAACAAAATGCCTCATATCTGCCATTTTTCTAACATTAAAACTTCATAAAGTGGAGTTTGGATTGATCGGTTCTCTCTGTGGCCGCTAGGTGTCAGTATGAGATCCTGCTGCGCTTCACTCTGTTTACACAGTTTATCTGAGGACAGAACCTGCCTTGACATTTTGTCATTGACTGTTTGTGCTGTGTATGCTGCAAATCAGTCTGTAATTGCTTTACATAAGAGTGATTCTTCTTTTAGTGGAACTTTTTCCCCTTGGATAACCAAATATGTTTACAAAAAACAATCTGTGATTCAAGCTATAATAGATTTAAACTCTTATTATTGTGACCCTTAGAAAACTCGTATTAAAGTTAAAATGGCCAGAATTTAAAATAAATGAATGTATATTAATTAATTAAAAAAATGTAATTTACAAAAAAAAACAAAACAACAAAAAAAATTATATATATATATCATTTTAAAGGGTAGATAAGATAAAAAGGATTAAAAAATAATTCAAAAGTATGTTAAAAATGATAAACAAAAATATATTAATGTATTAAATTCATAACAAAAAAACAATAAAAATAATAATATGATAATTCAGTAATATGCAAAAGTAATACATTATAAAAATTACATAGATAATCACTTTAAACTTATTGTTGTCTCTTTAAACTAATTCTTTCTTGTTTTTAAGAGTGCAGAAAAGTTAAACTGGCCAGAATTTCTCTACTCAGAATCTATAAATAAATGCATTATAAATTTAGGAAAAGTGTGATTCATCAATTAGAGATGAATCTTTTTGTCCCCTTTTGCAGAAATACCTTCACAAAAACAATCAGTTATTAGTATTAAAGAGAAGAAAAACATGTTTTAAAATTATATAAATGATATAAAGAAATTAAATTATTATATGTATTGAATAAACTAACAACAACAAAAATAAAAACCATAAATAATAAAAATATTATGAAGCAACAATAAATCATTATAATAATAAGTAGACAATAATCATTTTAAATTCTTATTGATGTGTCTTTTTAATTACTCATTTTTATGAGTGCTAAAATGTTACATTTATTCTATACCCAGAACCTATTAAAAAAAATAATAAATCAGGGATATTTTCCATGACATCATGTTTAATTAGTAATCTTTTTACTAAGTAATTGCTGTTCCAAAATCTGCTGTCCAAGTGTGAGGCTTATGTAATTTTTCACCTAAAAGATCAAGTTTTCAAGCAGTAAAAGTCCTTTGTTTGAGGAATCCCTCATGTTTGTGGATGTTTGCGTCATGTTCATGCCTGTTCTGCTCTTTTGCCGTCGCTCTCTCTGGTGAGGTACGTGCCCTCCAGCACCGAGCCCACGACGGTCAGACCTTTGCCTGCTTTCAGCTGCGTGGTGAAGGACAGGAGACGAGGGTGTTTCACCGACAGCTCAGAGTCCAGATTGAGCAGCACCAGCAGCTGAGGCCTGGACAGCACACAAACAGAGTACATAGATATGTGACCCTGGAGCATAAAAGCAGTCTTAAGTCGCTGGGGTATATTTGTAGCAAATAAATCTGCAAAAATGTCAACAATTCTGTGTTTTTCTGTCAATATGGGGTGCTGTGTGTACATTAATGAGGAAAAAAAATTAACTTAAATGATTTTAGCAAATGGCTGCAATATAACAAAGAGTGAAAAATTTAAGGGGGTCTGAATACTTTCCGTACCCACTGTATATATATATATATATATAAATACTATTTAATACTAGCAAATGAAATTCTGTTGAAAATGAAGATCTGCTGAGTGTGAAAGTGCATGTAATGAATTTTTGGTTGTTCTTAATGCTTTAAAACACACACACTGTAATGCATATCTTTTCATAACCACAGTTCTAATTCGATTAATACTTACGTATTCATGATTACAGCTTTTCATAGTGTAATGCATATGTGTTTTAATGCTTTATACTCTTCAAAAGTGTAACCTTGAATGGTATGTATAATGTATTAGTGAATAACCTTGGTTACAGTTATTTACTAGAACAACTGTATTATAATACAGTAAAAATGGAAAGGCAGTGGAAAAGATTCTCGGTTCTGAAATCAAACAGTGGAGGTTTTTCCGGCTCAGGATTAAAAGATTATGAACGACTGTCAGAGGTGTGATGCTTTCAGGTGAATGATGTTAACCTGAGCCTAAAAGTCAAAAGCTCAGAGGATCTGCCATTACCATTAATGATTTATTCTTTATTGAAGAGAGTATAAATAAAATCCACTAAAATTAATTTCGATTGGGGTTATTCTAGTGCAGCTGAGAAATGATTTCACAACATGTTACTTTAGTATCATTGAGATACCATTAAGGTTTTTATTAATATTTTGGATTATTTATTTATTTTTATACATTTTCTATGTTCTTTTTTGTACCTTTTATGAATTTTTATTTCATTTTTAGTTTGAGCTATTTTAGTATTTTAAGTTAAACGAAATGCTTTGGCAGCTAGATGAAATAAGTTTATTTTTAATTATATTTTATTTCAGTTAACGTTTATTTTTTTAAAGTAACAAAAAGTTTTTTTTAATGATTTTAGTTTCAGGTAACTATGATAACCCTGGCATGAGTCTGACGGACAGAGCATCATCATATCAATCAAAGACACTCGAATACTGACTGAAGAGACACCGGAAAAACACAGAAGACCGTCAGTGGAGATTGTCCAGCCGCACACAGATGTCACAGAACAAAACCCAGCTCTGTTTCTGCTTGCGTGGATTAGAGGCGCTGGGACGAGGAATGAACAGATTTGACCTCATTCCTGAAAGACGACTGAAGTTTCATCGCAGCTCATTGTAGACAGGTTATTTCATCCATGAAAGATTAGCAAGAGCTCTGGGAAAATCCAACACTGATTGTCTCTGGATTACATCTCAGAAGAGCAGGTGAAGGTAGAAAGAAAGCTGGTATAGAAATGTGTTGACAGAGATATTTTGCTATACTGTACTTTATTCTGTAGGTTGGCTTTTAACTGATTTTATTGTCAGTTTTATTGTTGTTTATACTAGTTTGTGATGTTTGTATCATTAAGATTGTTTTGAAAAATTAATAAAAGTATTTTTTTAATATATAAAACTATTTTTTTTAACTCACTGAATTTTCCAAAACACAACTACATGTAATACATTTTATATAATACATTTGAATAAAAATAACATAAATAATAACAACAAAAATTAAATTTTTTTTATTAAACTTATAGGGATAAAAAATGCATTGTGATAAATACATGATCGTTCAAAAATGTAGGGTCAGTAAGACTTAAAAATGTTT
Organism: Sinocyclocheilus anshuiensis; assembly: GCF_001515605.1. Taxonomy (NCBI): domain Eukaryota; kingdom Metazoa; phylum Chordata; class Actinopteri; order Cypriniformes; family Cyprinidae; genus Sinocyclocheilus; species Sinocyclocheilus anshuiensis. Next base: position 874,317 of record NW_015536496.1, on the reverse strand, counting down.
TGAACATCTCTTCTGCTCACCAAAGCTGCATTTATTTGATCAAAAATACAGTAAAAATGTGAAATATTATTAGAATTTAAAATAACTTCTTTCTATGTGAATATCTGTTAAAATGTAATTTATTCCTGTGATCAAAGCTGTATTTTCAGCATCATGACTCCAGTCTTCAGTGTCACATGATCTTCAGAAATAATTCTAATATGCTGATTTGCTGCTTAAGAAACATTTCTGATTATTATCAATGTTGAAAACAGTTGTGCTGCACAATACTTTTGTGGAAACTGTGATGCATTTTATTTTTCAGGATTCTTTGATGAATAGAAAGTTCAAAAGAACAGCATTTGTTTGAAATAGAAATATTTTGTAACATTATAAATGGCTTTACTGTCACTTCTGATCAATTGAATGTTTCCTTCCTGAATAAAAGTATTACTTTCTTTCAAATAAAAATCTTACTGATCCCAGACTTTTGAACATAGGTGTTTATTTTATAATGGATTTATTGGTTTGTGTATTTTGTGACCCTCACCTCCAGTTTTTGGTGTGCGGCGGCGCCTCCTCCAATCGAATCAGAGCGTATCGCGCCGCATTGAGCGACAGACCGCGGATCCCGTCGCCCCATTCCTTCTCCGCCCTGAACACAGATATAAAAATTGAGTTTAAACTCACAATGACACCGCAGACAAACACTCAGTCAGATGAAGCTGTAATCAGCTTAGCGTCTGCACAGACTCACAGCGTGGGCTGTAATGCGCTTCTGCAGCTCTTACCCGCGGTACTCGATGTATTTGTAGATGCATCCAGCGATGAGCATGGCCACCAGAGCGTAGTACCAGGAGGAAATGAACATCAGAGCCAGACACAAACTCATGCCGAGAAACGAAAGAGTCCTGATGAAGGAGAACAGTAGTGACTCAATATATTGAATTAATCAATACAAAAGAAAAAAAATCACCTAGATAACAATCAGATTAAACAGAGAGCAAATGAAGACCTTTCTGTGCCACTAACGTCACCAAATACATTAAAAATATGCATTTTAACAAAAAATTAAGATACTGTTTCAATGAAGACCCCAGTAATTTCATGTTTCTCTTCTAGAGTTTCAGAAGAAATCTCAACAATGTCAACTAGTGTCTCTTTTGGGTCTATTTTAATTTCTCCTGAGGAGAATGAGAGACGGTTGATACTTAAATGGCATTAACTGAGAATTAAGTTTCTTGAGGTATAAAACAGCAACATATGAGCAATGAAATGTTCCGCTGTGTAATATTATACATGTCAGTGTTGTTAAATGTACCGATGTTGGTACTGAAATTGTAAAAATGTGACGATACCAGGATTTTGAGCGCTGTTGAGCGGATTCTTAAACAGCTCTGATTGGCATCGGCACATTTTTAAAAATTTCAGTACCGACATCAGTACTTTTGATAACACTAATACATGTACATACAGTGGGTACGGAAAGTATTCAGACCCCCTTAAATTTTTCACTCTTTGTTATATTGCAGCCATTTGCTAAAATCATTTAAGTTAATTTTTTTTCCTCATTAATGTACACACAGCACCCCATATTGACAGAAAAACACAGAATTGTTGACATTTTTGCAGATTTATTAAAAAATAAAAACTGAAATATCACATGGTCCTAAGTATTCAGACCCTTTGCTCAGTATTTAGTAGA
>NW_015536496.1:858861-871204 GCF_001515605.1 Sinocyclocheilus anshuiensis | reverse complement strand
AATCTGCAAAAATGTCAACAATTCTGTGTTTTTCTGTCAATATGGGGTGCTGTGTGTACATTAATGAGGAAAAAAAATTAACTTAAATTATTTTAGCAAATGGCTGCAACATAACAAAGAGTGAAAAATTGAAGGGGGTCTGAATACTTTCCGTACCCACTGTAAGTTATTGAACTTTGGTTCTCCAGTTTTTGTATATAAATCACCTCCACCAAGATTAAAATTAGTCCATTTTGATTGCATATTTATTGAAGAGACTTGATGGAATTGACTGGACTGTGAAAAAGCTCCAAATTATTAGGGAAAAAAAAATAAAGTACATATGCGACCCTGGAGCACAAAACCAGTCATAAGGGTAAATTTTTCAAAATTGAGTTTTATATATCATACAAAAGCGGAATAAATAAGCTTTCCATTGATGTATGGTTTGTTAGGATAGAACAATATTTGGCTGAGATACAACATAAAAATCTATAATTTTGACCCATACAATGTATTGTTGGCTATTGCTACAAATATACCCCAGCGACTTAAGACTGCTTTTGTGCTCCAGGGTCACATATACATAAAAAATACACACTACTATTTAAAAGTTTAGGGTCAGTAAGATTTTTTTTAAAAGTACTTTTATTCAGCAGGGAAGCATTAAATGAATCAAAAAGTGACAGTAAAGACAACTATAATGTTACAAAAAATATTTAAAATAATTGCTGTTCTTTTGAACTTTCTATTCATCAGAGAATCCTGAAAAATAAAATGTATCATGGTTTCCACAAAAATATTGGGCAGCACAACTGATTTCAACATTGATAATAATCAGAAATGTTTCTCGAGCAGCAAATCAGCATATTAGAATGATTTCTGAAGATCATGTGACACTGAAGACTGAAGTAATGATGCTGAAAATTCAGATTAGATCACAGAAATAAATTACAGTTTAACAGATATTCACATAGAAAACAGCTATTTTAAATTGTAATAATATTTCACAATTTTCACTGTATTTTTGATCAAATAAATCGACTTCATTCAAAAATCTTTTCGACCCCAAACTAAAGCCGTACAGCAGATGCCTTGTCTCTCACCAGTGGTAGTATTTGAACCGTGGTCTCCAGTTGGGCGTCCTCAGCAGCGTCTGCAGGGCACAGGCCAGATTCACGAACAGATAACACATGAGAAAGAACCTGAGGAGAGACAACACACAGTCAAACACACAGTCTGTCGCCACACTGACGGAGAAACAGCTCAGACATGAGACTCACATGGAAAGGATTGGCGCCACAGCGTCCAGAGAAGCGATGAGAATCCCGCATTCACAGATCACAGCCGTCAGAAGGAGAGCCCAGGTCGGCTCTCCGTTGGCCTTCCCATGACCAAACACCTGAGAGACCAGCAGATGACACAGTTCATGTGTAGAATAACACTGAGATATGATCAATGATTCAAAAGACATCTAATGAAACGTCTGAAAACCTTACCATACCAAAACATAGAAACAGTTATTGTTACTATAATAAACCATGGTAATCTGGTATTAACCAGCACTGTCATTAACAAACATCAAATACTCTGAAAGCTTCTTACACCGGTTGAAGGAAATACCATTTTAATTCCCATATTCCCAATCAATTTATAAACCTAACTAAAACTAATAAAATTTGCGTGCTTGTGGTGTTCGGCCAATCACAATGCACTGGGTCAGCTGGCCAGCAGATTATTGCTGAAGTGATCATTTAAAAAAAATGAAAGTATGAAAAAGTTATAGAAGTTTAAGTTTACTGTAAAGAAAATGTACTGTACTATAAAGTTTTTATTTTATATAAAATAATTATTTTACAGAATGTTTTACTCTAAAATTGCTTTCAAATTAAAGCCATATGTCTAAAAAAGTTATGCTCCAAATTTGAAGTCGATATAAAAAAAAAACAGGTTCCTGGGAGATTTTATTTAGGCGTTATACCAAAAACAGCCACCGGGTGACACTCAAACTTCATTGAATTTTTAAAATGCATTTTCCTGTCACAAATTTATCAACATTTTTTCACAATTTTGCTTCCATCACAAAATAACCAAATATGGAATCTTGAGACTCAGACTTTTCTGACGATATGCATTTTGTCAGGATTATATAAAGTTTTGATTATAAAATATCGTAATACATTTGATCATATGACACTTGACACTGGCCACTGAGGGGGAGGAGACTGCCAAAAGATTTTGAAGTTGTTAACGCAATGTCCGATTTCAAAATGGGATTCACAAGATGAATTTTGAGTTTTTAAGCTTTCAAATGATATCTAACTTATGATGATTACTAAAATACGTGATAGGGAAAAAAGATAACGAAAAAAAGAATACCAAGCGTCCCGCGAGCCATACCGTGATCAATTTCACTAACTGAAATAAAGCTGAAATAAAATATTAATATAAGATGAAAAAATTAAACTTAAATGACTAACTAATATAAAATAAGTTTAATATGAAGTACTAAAATTACTACAACTTAAATAAAAATAAAGCTTAAAAACAAAAAAATAATATAACTGATATAATTGGCATATGCACATAACAAAATTACTAAACCTAAAATTAAAATGAAGCCAGAAAATCTAAAAATAAAAGCTAATTCAAAATATCATATATTATAGATATATGATATCATGAGATATCAGGCATATCTGATGCGTTCGTACCTGGAGGAAGGGCACGATGCCGTCCCGCGCGATGGCCTGCAGCAGCCGGGGGGCGCCGGTGAGACTCTGAAGCCCCGCCCCACAGCAGGAGAAGAACGAGCCAATCACGATCACCCAGGGAGAGGGCCAGGACAACGTGCCAATCACCAAATTCCCTTTAACAGAGTCTCCAAACCTAATGAACAACAACAAATAATATATAGGTAAACAAAGGTATTTCTAAATTAAACCACTTTATATTAATACCTTGCAGTATTGAATAAGACATACAAATATAAAAATTAGAAATTGCCTGTAAATTTCACAAATACGATTTTATAATAGTAACATAATCGAAGTAGCATTAGTATTTAGAATTTTTAAAATACATTTTATAAAAGGAATCTATCGTTGATTCAAAATTCAATAGCAAAAAGTGTTGTTATTGTTGCATAAAACCAAACTAAAACTATTACAAATTCATTGCTAATTGAAATAAAGCTGAAATAAAACATAAATATTAAATTAAAAACCAAATGAAAAATAAATAACATTAAAAAAAGAAAAAAGTAAAAACAGTATTGTTATTGTAAATCAATTTTCTTAATTGAAATAAAGCTGAAATAAAATATAGGCAAACAAAAATATTTCTAATTTAATCCACTGACACCTAGCAGTATTGAATGAAGTATACAAATATTTCAGTTTTTTTTTTTTTACTGTAAAAAAATTACTTTTAAACTATTTTTACTCAGAAATTGCTAGTCAATTTCACAAATAATTGCACATTGAATAATAAAACACATTGAATTAAACATGAAATTTTGAGGTAGAAAGACTGAAATAGTATTGTCTTGCAAAATTCACTCCAATAACCTTTATTTAGTTTCGACTTTTTTTTATATTTTTTACACAGTGTATATGTGCATCTTTGGAACATCTAAACGCTGTCTAGGTAGGCAGCACACTAGGTTTTGGAACAGACACAAGCATTTTCCTGTGATATAATCTTGAGATATTGCATACTGTATAAAGAGTTTATTGACCCGCAGTGCAGAGCTGCTCACAAACAGGCTTCGCACAGACATCAGCCATTGTTTAAAGTAGATTGCCTGTATGTTTATCCAGGAAAATGAAGATATTATGAGTGGGAAAGGAGAAGCAGAAAGCGCTCACTTGTCTCGGAGCACCACACCCTCGATGCAGGCGCCGAACACCACCACGCAGGACAGATCTGAGTTACACACGCTAAGAAAACCAGAAAAGACTAACAGCATCTCTACTCTACAGACACAACACTAATGCTTCAGTCATTGAGTTTCAGCATTTTAGTATTGATTCGATTATGATCCCAATACATGGTTAAAGATATAACGTGTTAGGCAGGTCTAGACTAAGGATACAGATGATGGTGGTGGTTGCGATGGCGAGGATGGTGCCGATGGGAATGGACCTCTGAGCGTCTCTCAGATCCCCGGATCTGTTGGATCCAGCCATGATGCCTGCACAACAGAGGAGGACCGAGGAACTACATGAGAGTGTTTTTAAGAAGCGGAAATAAAATTCTTATCATTCAAAAATGGTAAGAAAAAAGTAGTTCAGAAAAAATCTGAAATACTGAATAACTGAGTTGAGTGATACATTACAAACATTCAGAATTCAGGTTTATTTATTGTAGAATAAAACTGAGACTATTAAAAGCTGAACTAAAATATAAATATTAGATGACAAACCTAAACTTTAATGACTAACTGAAATAAGTTGAAGCTCGGAAATTACTAAAACTAAAAAAAAAAAATTAAAGCTAAAAAAAAAAAAATAATAATAAAAAAAAAATAATAAACTACTAAAACTTAAACTAAATTTTAAATAAAATCTGAAAATATAAAAATAAACACTAATTAAAAATATGAATTAAAATGAAAAATTATTTAAAATAAAATAATAAAAAATAATTTAATATATTAATAAATACTATAATGTATACTATAATACTATAAATAATTCTAAAACAACACTGCTTAGAGTTGGTGAGTTCAATCAATTTCTGTTAATTTCCAGTTCAAACTGTTCATTTCAATGAATCAGTTTAAAGAAACAATTCAAAAATGTTCACTGAATGAGTTTTTAATGAATTAACCTTTTTTTTTAGTAAAATATAGATATTATATAATATATAATGCAGGTATATAGGTATATATTATATAATATATATTTAATGTAATAAGTATTTACTGTATTGCTGTTTTACATTGTTACACACATACAGTCAAACTATATAGTTTAGAAAATGGTAATAAAATATGACTAGTGTCCTGCACCCACAAGTAAAAAAATATAAAAAATTATATCTGATGTCTGAATAACTTTTGACTGTATATAAACAAAATTCCTTGTATTCATTTAGTGGAAAATGCTGATTATTTTAGCTAGATGACTTCTGTATTTCCTATCAAACACTTCTCAGTTGTGACCCTGCAGCACAAAAGCAGTCTTAAGTCGCTGGGGTATATTTGTAGCAATAACCAAAAATACATTGTATGGCTCAAAATTATTGATTTTTATTTTATGCCAAAAATCATTAGGATATTAAGTAAAGATCATGCTCCTTGAAGATATTTTGTAAATTTCCTACCGTAAATATATCAAAATGTCAGCTTTGATTAGTAATATGCATTGCTAAGAACTTCATTTGGACAACTTTAAAGATGATTTTCTCAATATTTTGATTTCTTTGCATCCTCAGATTCCAGATTTTCAAATAGTTGTATCTCGACCAAATATTGTCCGATCCTAACAAAGCTTTCAGATGATGTAAATCTCAAAAGTATCGAAAAATTGTCACTTAAGACTGGTTTTGTGGTCCAGGGTCACAATTCCACTCAAACGACTGTTTAAGTAAAATGCTCCTATTGAGGTATATATTGATTACATCCCCCAGAGCTCTAAAGCTCAAGTCAAACATGAAGGGCTCTTCCCAAAGCTCAGTCCATGTTGTTACAGTAAGGTCATGTCCTGAAACGCTATCGCTGTGTTTGCAGGGAGTTCACACGCGTCCCCGCTGAGCTCAACGTGAATCTGAGAGCACTAGATAAGACAGATCACCCCCAGATCAAACTAGTTTAGTTTAAAGTGAACAGCAAAGAGACGAGAGTGAGAGTAATGGATGTGACGGTACCCGTGACGGAGGGGAAGTAGATTCCCACCAGCAGTGTGAAGAAGGCAGTGATGTCATTGACGACGTACGGCATGTGTTTGTCCTGAGATGCGTCGCTCGCCGGCACTGACGGTATGGCCTTCTCCACCAGCATGCCAGCGGGACCGTAGCTTCCCCACAAGTTCTCTGTGCAAATCAAAGAACAGCTCAAGATGTGCTGACAGACGCACTCATTTCAATGAGATAAGCTCTCATTTCTGGCCATTTGGTTCAATAGTATCTGTATTTGAGAAACCAAATTAATCAAATTCACATCAGAGTGAAAACATGGAATTACACTCATGGAAATGTATTAGATGTACTCAGAAAAACAGATTACACTTCAGTCCAGGGCTGGGCGGTATGGACAAAATATTATCACAATATAATTTTTTCCACATCATACGGTATCTATATTTATCACAATATTCATTTACCATTAACAGGGAAAGAAATTAATGGGGAAATAAATTTAACCCTTAAATGCATGAATGTTTCGCCAATCATTATTACATCTTCGGGTCTTTAGCGACCCGGACCTATATATGCAGCACGGATGGATCTCTAACTGCTGCAATAGCAAAAAACTCTCTTGATATTTTAAGAACAATTACAGAATAATAAAATAAAGCATATTTCGTTTCATTTTGAAACTTAAAAGGGTTCAATTTGAGCAGATGATTTTACAATCGCTGTCATCGTCAGAGCGCACTTCCACAGTACATTCAGCATCTGCCTCATATTCACAATTTCAGCCATATTCTCAAAACAATCGTTTTCAATGACTTCATATTCAATATTTTGATCACTGGCAGCTTATTCACCACATCCAGCATCAAATGACAGTGACATTTATATTTCATTGCATATAGTAATTGCTCTGCAGTAAAGCCATTCAAAGCTGATGATATTCGTTTGTTTTATGCCTGCGGTAATTATGAGTGAAACATCACGTCATCATTGTGTACCAAACAGTGCCACCTTGAGGAAAAAAAGATGCGTTGCACAAATTGAGTCGTCAGATATGTAAATATAGTTGCGCAGGAAAAAATACTTACACATTTACATACCTTGGGTCTGTAGCGACCCTATACACTTTTCACAAAAAATTAATCAGAAAACTGGCTTTCTTTTATATTTTACTATTTTTTTTCATGTTATATTGTTTATAATGAATAGATTGAGGAATACTAAGAAAGCTGATGTCTAACTTTAAAAAATGAAGGAGGGAGAGGGTAGAGAATGATGTCCCGGGTCGCTAAAGACCCGAGGTATGCAGATGATATTCGTTTGTTTTATGCCTGCGGTAATTATGAGTGAAACATCACGTCATCATTGTGTACCAAACAGTGCCACCTTGAGGAAAAAAAGATGCGTTGCACAAATTGAGTCGTCAGATATGTAAATATAGTTGCGCAGGAAAAAATACTTACACATTTACATACCTTGGGTCTGTAGCGACCCTATACACTTTTCACAAAAAATTAATCAGAAAACTGGCATTCTTTTATATTTTACTATTTTTTTTCATGTTATATTGTTTATAATGAATAGACTGAGGAATACTAAGAAAGCTGATGTCTAACTTTAAAAAATTAAGGAGGGAGAGGGTAGAGAATGATGTCCCGGGTCGCTAAAGACCCGAGGTATGCATTTAAGGGTTAAACTTTTTTTTAAAATGTAACTTTTAAACATTTTTTTATTTGTTTGTTCACATTTAAACTCCACAGAGTAGGAGTTTTAGTTGAGGTCCGCATGAAATCCATACTATTTTTACATAAATTCTGTGTTTTCCACAGTATTTTTTTCTGAATTCTGTGTTTTATGATTTAAATTTATCATCAACTTTATCATCAAAAATGGTGTCTAATGAAATTAATGAATACAACATTAACAATTTAGTTAAGCTTTTAAAATGTAATCAAATGAAAATATAACAATTCATTTACAACAAAACATTTGTATTTTTTTGTCATATAAGATGCTGCACTACGAAAATCTTTATTATTATTAATATTATAATTATTATTACACTGTAAAAAATTTCCACCTACTTCAACATAAAAACTTAAGTCAGTTGCTGCCTTAAATTTTTAAGTATAATCAAATTGGCTGAACAAGTCATTTGAACTTAAATTATATTAAAGTGACTTAAAAAATTTAGTTGAATCTCATATAACTTAAAAAATAATGTTGAAATTGGTTAAAATAATTGATTAGTTAAATTGATAAACTTGACTTACTAATCATATCATTTTTTACAGAGTGGCAAACATTTCTGTCATAATTTTTTCAAGTTAAGCTGAATTTTTATTTTGGCAGTTGTGAAGATCTTTGAGCTTTATTGTGTATTAGACAGTCGTTTTTCTCAAATTAAACAGAGAAATGCTGTTGAAGTGACTCTCAGCAGCTTTGGAGATGAAGTTTTTCATCGTTATGGACGATATTTTATTGTGATCTCGATATTAAATCATTTATCACCCAGCACTATTTCAATATGGTTTTGCTTGAAATGCAAATGCAAAAAAGTGTGTTTTATGCACTTAAAGTACATTTGAAGCCAAGAGCACTTTTTCCAAGGACGTGTCTCATTCAGGCATCGCATGTCTCAGATGTCAAGCACAAGCAAGCTGAGGTCTGAATGAACACAAATCAGCATGTGCAACCTATTTTACTTTCATAATGTGACTTGCTTCCCAAACCTGAAGGATATTCAAGATTACAATGACAACTAAATATATAGGCATACGGCGTATGATGAGAGAAGATATTACAAATGCACACTGATGACCTACACTTGAACTCTTGGCATGTTCTGTCACCCTACAGTACAGACATTTGGGGTCAGAGGTCACTTTAATGCTCTTTAATGGTTTCAATCTAGGGTCTGTGAAAAAGTGATTTTTTGTTTAGTTTAAATTATATTAATATATAAAAGATATTAATGAATTATCCTTATGACATTTTATTTTTTTTCACATTGAGTAAATTTAGCATTATTTGCAATATTTTTGTTTTGTTATTTTTCCCATAATATTTTTGTTTCTAAAATGAAAATCTCAGATATGCTGTAAACGTAATTAAAAGTAAATGATTTCCAGATTTTAAGAATTTGTTTTAGAATAATGGCAATCTAAAAACAAACAAACAAAAAATACTCATTTCAAAAAAATTATATGAAATGTGAAAAACTGTAGAGATTTTTTAACAAAATGTATTTTTATGGCTTTCAAAATTAATCTATTAATCTGGTAGTTTACACTCCAGATATGAATGAAATAAGTTTAAATGTATTTTTTTTACATTGACTAAATTCATAAATTAACTTCAATCTATTTTTTTTAAGACTAGTCAGAAATCATGCCATCAATTGTTTTTTCCCCCATATTTTTTTCATTCTTTTCTTTTTTTGGACTATGCTTCTAAAATAAAAATATCTCAGATATGCTGTCAACTTAATAAAAAGATAATATTTTAACGTGTTTTAGTATAATGAAAATCTAAAAATAAAATAAAATGTACATATTTACTTTAGGTAAGTGGATGCATAATTTAATTTTGGAAAATTATTTCATTTTTTGTCTTTATATCACATTTTATATTTTTCTCAGACAATAAAATGTATTTTTATACATGAAAATATACAGCTGCCTTTATATTTATTGACAAGGTCCAAAGGCATCATCGCATCATATAAAAGTTACACACACGTCTAAATAAGTTTGAACAGTGAATAATAATTTAGAAGACACTTCTTCCCAAAGTGACCAACAGTACAAGCAAGCTGAAGTTAAAATGAACACAAAACGGCATGTGCAACCTATTCCACTTCCATAACGTGACTTAGTTCAAAGGTTACTGAAGATTATGTTTCTATAATAAAGTACAGAGGGTAAAAGTTGCCTTCAGTTACTGCTCTCACCTGAAATGACTCCGCTGGTGAGGCCGGGAATGCCCTGGATCTCCGTGACGTTATTGAGGCTGAAGTATTCACTGCAGCTGGCGTTGAGCTCCGGCCCTTTACAGAACAGAGACCAAAGCTTCGTGGTCATGGTCACGTTGTCTATTATTTCTGTCTTCATGCACTTGTCAAAGCCGTGGTTCTGCAGGGTGCGGTTGCCCAACAAACAGACCCTGGAGAGGACAAACCAGCCTTTACAATGCATTCAGATTTAAATCAGAGTTTACTGTCAGGAGGCTTGTGGTTATTGAGAAAGCCTGTGTTCATCTGTGAAGCAAACACTGCTGTGGGTGTTTGTGGTTCAACATAACGCAAAGAGAGCTGCCCGACGCTGCTACAATCTATAAAGAGGCTTGGTTTAGTTTAAATAGGTGATGCTGTAAAACATACAATACAAGGCTCCAACATTTTGGAGTAACAGAGTGCAATATTTGGCTTAATAAAAATCAATTTTTTCTCAATAGAGAAATTTTCAGATTTTGAAATACTTTTTTATTTGAATCAAAGTGCAATAAATAAATAAATAAATAATAAAATAAAAATGTACTTATTTTTAGGTAAGTGAAATAAAATAAAATAAAATAAAAAATAATTATTTTTTAGGCAAGTGAAATAAAATAAAATATTACTTATTTTTAGGTAAGTGAAATAAAAGTGTTAAAATAAAATAAAATATTACTCATTTTTAGAGATGGCCAGGATGGACAGCACCACACAGGCCAGGAAGACCAGCGCAAGCTTATTCACGTACTTCACACCGACGAACACCACGAGAGCCATGAGCGTCAGACAGCACGTCCCGTACACACGCATGTTATTCAGCAGAGCGTCCGCCTCCTCCGCCTTCTCCGCCTTAAAGATGGCAGCGCTGGGCACTATGTACGTCTGTGACACAACACAGATAGAAGATGTTATTTTATAGAACAGAATAGAGAGGAAATCATGGGGAAATGACGGGAATAGGACTGGTAAGTATCATCTGACAGAATGCATCTCGGAGAAATTAGAGTAATAGCAGTTTTCAATCTTTATGACCATCTTTGTGTGATGGACCCCCACCCAAAAATTTTAAAGGCAGCTATATATTGTCATGTATAAACACCCAATTTAGACTGTAAAAACTTAATATTCTAAATATGTGCAAATTATTTAGAAAATATTTAGTTTATATTGTTACATTACTACATTTTTTCTGCACTGTACTTTTAAATGTATTCAAGTCCAACTTTTACTATTTATTAAATTTTAAAATGTTATTTATTTAAATCAATCAGTTGATTAATTTTAATCTTATTTTTATTTATTTATTTAATTTAAGCATTTTCATTTGTTTATTTTTTAATTAATTTTAATCTTATTTTTCACTGTTACAATTTTTTTTTTTTTTTACAAGGATTTTCTTTTCCATGGACCCCGTATTTATTTTTTCATGTAAGTGAAATAGAAGTTCTTATAAAATAAAATTCACAAAGTTGCTTAATTTTATATCGGCAGCAAGTGAAATTAAAGTGCTTTAAATTCAAATCAAATCAAATCAACTTACAAAAAATAAAAATATATATATATATTTACCATGTTGCTTGATTTTATATCGGCAGCAAAAACTGAGAATACCTCATCCAATCATTCAATAATTCCTCAAATGAAATTTCAAAGTTATTCTTAGATGATCTTTACGACCTAGTAGCTAATTAACGGTTTCTAAAATCTCTGCTCTTTGGATTTTCTGGCCCTAATCTGACTGTAACCTTTAACTGCACACACAACACTCACCAAGAGGATCTCGATAGTCCCGAGGATGTACATGGCACCGGCGAATGTGGTGCCCAGATAGAAACACAGACCCACAGCGCCTCCGAACTCCGGGCCCAGAGAGCGAGAGATCATGTAGTACGAGCCTCCAGCTGGAGACAAACATCAGCGAAGCGTAAATGTGACACAGAACAACAGGAACTCCAGGGTCAAACAGAGAACATGACGACCGCATGCAATGACCGCAGTGCATTTCTACTGGAAACCATCGCTGCGGTTACAATAAACACCATAATCACTCATGCTGGGTGTTTGAGGTTTAACTTGGTTTTATGCAGACTATGATGTCATTTCCTGTTTAAATACAAAATGAGAGCAATAAATGTAATATGCCAATGTCTTACCTGGAACAACACCGTTTGTAGCAATGGCACTCATTGATATGGCTGTCAACATAGTCTGAAAAAATGTCCACAGCATTTTATTAATTCAGAAATGTAAAAAAATAAAGACAATTTTAATTAAAAAATATATACATTTTTAATTAATTACTATTAATTCAGACACACAAAAAAAAACATTTTAAATAAAAGATTTTTCTTATTTGAAAAAAAAAGAAAAATCACTATGATATCAATTCTAATGTGTAATATGATATAAAATAATGTAAAATAATGTAATAAAAATGTTGAGTTAAATATTGTAATATTTTTCTTATTATTTAGTAAAATTGTCCACAGGCCCTATTAAATAATAAGAAAC
>NW_015536496.1:852741-858752 GCF_001515605.1 Sinocyclocheilus anshuiensis | reverse complement strand
TATATATATATATATATATATATATATATGAAAAATCACCATCACATCAACTCAAATGTGTAATATTATATAAAATAATGTAATATTTACTAAAATGTAAATTTTTTTAGTATAGTAATTTTTTTTGTTTTGTATATTTTATTTCTTTCTATTTAATGAAAACTAAAAATAAAATTGGCTGATCATATCAATTCTAAGGTGTAATATTATGTAATGTAATATTTAGCATAATGTCGATTTCATTTTGAAGAGATTATTTAATGAAAAATAATAAGAAAAATTATTTGATAAAAAACACAATATTTAGTATAATGTTGATTTAATTTAAAAGATTTTCTTATTTAAATTTTTTTTTAAATATAAAATAATATAATATTTAGTATAATGTCATATTTAATTTAGTAGTAATATTTAGTATATGACTAAAATGTGTACAATACGTTTTTCTTATGATTTAATAAAAAAAAAGAAAAATATTTTTTTATTAATATTACACTCAATTTTACAGTATTGTATATAATATTACACATTAGAATTGACATTGGGAGTTTCATATCAGCTAAGTTATTTTGATATTACAAAGACTATTTTTAGAATAACGCGCAGTGATGAATCATTCAGACCAGGAACGTGTATTAAGAAAGTAAACAGGTCAATGAAACTCAACATCATGTACAGCACAGTGATGAGGCTGTCCTTTTCTTTCTCCAGGAAGGTGTACTCTATTAAAGGTCATCTGCATCTGGGTGTTATGCAATCCGGCCGCTGTGTCTGAGTGTCCTTGAGCTGAAAGTCCACTCTAAATCCATGCGTCTCTGAAAAGCTACTGGACTAAAGCCAATTAACGGCCACGAATCTCCAACAGGCTTACCGGGAGAAATAAAGCTGTTAGAATGAAGGAGATTGAGTGATCTTTACTGGCCAAATACAGACACAAAGAGCTTTCACTGCGCCTGCCATTTTGATCATTTTTCCAATTTATATTCTGATTGTGTATAACAGCTGTAGAGTGGTTTAAAGTGGGAATTAAACGTGTTTTAATCAACTTTACATTTTATATTCACTAAATATATATAATTTATAACAAGCAAGAAAAAAACGGCTAAAATGGGTAACTATCAAAAAAAAAAAATATATATGTATATTTTGTAATAACTTGCTCAACTTATGAAATAATTTCTCTTTCTGACTTTTTAAACATTATTCATATAGAAAAACTTTTTATCATCCAAACAATTCCTGACGGATACACTTAAATCCAGTCTTGCATTTTTCATTCCTGTCTGTTAAAATAAAATCTGCATTTTTTTAAATTTTATGTTATATTTTTGTATATATTATGCATATTTCTTTATGTTTTTTGAGATGTGTGAACTACAAAAAATGGCATGAAAAAACTGCACTTAAATTCAAGACTAAATTTATTGGTGCACATTTTAATCTTTCACCAAAATGTAATAATTTTCTAAATAACTTTCCCTTCTGACTTTTTCAACATTACTTTTAACAAAACTTTTTATCATCCAAACAATTTCTGATGGATAATATAAAATATATATATATATATGTGTGTGTGTGTGTGTGTGTGTGTGTGTATATATATATATATATATATATATATATACACAGTATATATATAATTATTTGCTCTGCTTCTGAAATAACTTCACATGATTCACTCAATAATGTGTCACATTAAGGAAGAAAAACAGGCTGTGAACACTGTTTTGATATTGATTTACTTTCCTAAAAGAGTAAGTAAACACATCTCCCAAATGTGAAGTTCAGCCACACTTAGAAACGTCTGTCTATCTGTCATTTATCTCTGATAGATGTTACATAAACTGGCAGCACTGAGATCTTGATATTTCCTGTAAGAGCGCTAAAAGGAAAGAGCGACTCAATCTTGACTGTGACACAATCGCCGGAAACGTATAATGACACTAGCAAGTGAAGGTTGAGGTGAATTAGACGCTTGATCCCATTGTCTGATGTGGTTTATAAATAAGCAGTGGTGTTAGAGACTTCTGAGCACAGGAGATTACACACGTGCCAGTTCAGACGAAAGAGGAGGGAGGCTAAACTTAACCGGCAAGATCAGAACTGATAAACTCCTACAGTCGTGTGGTTTGGACTTACACACGAGCAGCACATGGTCACAATGATAAAGGCCTCCAGGATTCCCGCCGTTCCCACAATCCACGTCATTCGCAGGAAGAGAATCACTCCCAGGATGTTCTGCAGGCAGGGAAGGTAGACCCCGATAAACGTCCCCATCTGTGGACTCTGCACACAAACACATCGCAAAAGAGACGGCATGAGAAATGCATGCTCGAAATGATCGCACATGCATGCAATAATAAGGCAGAACATCTAAAAATTAGGGATGTAACTAGTGGTCGCCCGATATATCGCCAAGGCCGATATATCAGCCGATATTTGGCATTTTTCAAATATCGGCATCGGCCGATACGTTTTTCTGTTTGGCCGATGCGTTCGAGGCGGGACTTTATTTTGACGGCGCTGGCCTGAGCATACAGTGCTCACATTCTCCCTCTTGTTCGCTGTTGTACTGTCTAATACGTATAGACGTCTGTCTAATAATCAAATAGAACGGTTAAACAAAGGAATTAAAATGTATACAAAAAGTATTATAACGATTGCTTTTATATTATTAGTAATAGAAAGGCACAAATTATAATACTTTCTTGTTTGCCGTCAGCATTCAGCAAATATGCATTTATATAATTTAAATGCATTTATATCATTTAAACAAATCTTTGAATGACTAATGAGCATTTAACTTCACAAACCTTGCAAACTTAGTCGGATCCAGCTGTGAGTGTGAAGTGTGCATGTGTATCCTGCACGATCGCGTGTTCTCTGTGTGACGGTCGATCCGTGCGAATTGAACGCGGACAGTAGGAGAGTTCAGCTTCACTGGAGACGTATTATCGAAAAACTTTAAACTCGTGATTTCAAATTATGCTGCGCTTTAGCATTTGCCCACTGCCAAATTCTCTAATACGGACAGAAATCTGTCTAATAATCAGATAGAACGGTTAAACAAAGGAATTAACATGTATACAAAAAGTATTATAATGATTGCTTTATTCTATATTATTAGTAATAGAAAGGCAAACATTATAATACTTTCTTGTTTGCCGTCAGCATTCAGCAAATATGCATTTATATCATTTAAACAAATCTTTGAATGACTAATGAGCATTTAACTTCACAAACCTTGCAAACTTAGTCGGATCCAGCTGTGAGTGTGAAGTGTGCATGTGTATCCTGCACGATCGCGTGTTCTCTGTGTGACGGTCGATCCGTGCGAATTGAACGCGGACAGTAGGAGAGTTCAGCTTCACTGGAGACGTATGATCGAAAAACTTTAAACTCGTGATTTCAAATTAAAAATTTCTCGTGATTTGCCCACTGCCATATTCATGTAATTTCCACTGTGTGCTGTATGTAAAATGAGTGTTACCTTGGCTTTATTTGAAAAAATATGATTCCCAATGCACACAAACTTCCCAGAATACTGAGTGTCTGTTGGTTACAGTGTTAACTTCCTTTTTAATTATATTTTTATTAAATATTTATGATATACCTTGTCATCTAAAGTATAAGTATGTTTATTTAACATAATTATTTTTTAATCCATTTTGAAATGATTTTAAATTTCTTAAATTTCAATTAAAATAAATAAAATTTTATCGGCTTTATATCGGCCATTGGCCACCCTGCTTGCCAAGATATCGGCATCGTCATCGGCTATCAAAAAAACTATATCGGTCGACCACTAGATGTAACGATGCACCGCGAACCGGTTGAAAATCGATACAAATATGTAACGATTAAAATCGGTTGAGATGTTAAACGAATCGCGATACAGTTGTGGGTAGGAGTTTATATGAATGTATCTCTGAGGGGAACTGACTACCTTTAGAAAAGTTTAGATGATATTTTCTTTTCATCTTGACTCTGTATAATGCATATTAATGTAGTGTTTATAAGCACTGCTGCTTTGTTTACTGCGGCAACCATGGAAACGCTGCATTATTACTGCTGTTCCAAAAGCGCCACCTGCTGTCAGAGAGTGAATCTGCGTCTCATGCAGCCTGTCTGCTGTTTTTGTCTCGTTCAGATGTTTTATGTAGCATAATTTCACAAAAGTTAAAGTCAGACCATTCTGTTTTTGCTTCAGATTTTGAAATTATACAGTCTAATTTAGATGAAAAAAACTGCTCATGCAGCATGTATGCAGAATCTTTGTTTGGATCGTGATTAAAATCCAGTGGTTGCCTCTAACTGAAAGGAAAGAGCACCGGCAAAGCCTTAGTTTGTTTATATGAAGAGATGTATTTTATTTGCATTGTTTATTTATTTGATTTGGGGTTTGTTTTAAAATTTCATATTTCAGTTTCACAAAGAAATTTCAGCATTTTATCCAAGCAATAATAAAAGGACATCTTTTCATTTATATTTTGTCTCAAATCTCATTTTGTGAGAAAATTGAATCGAGAAATCGGTATCGTGAATCGTGTCGAATCGTGAGTTGAGTGAATCGTTACATCCCTACTAAAAATCAAAAGCCCTGAAAGGTTTTGCACACTAATGCCACGAACTTTTTATTCTTTAGTTAAAAACACATACATGTAGTGAAAGTGTTATTTAGGTATTATTTATATACTATTATAGTTTATATTTTGAATTAGTTTTTTATTTTTAAATGTTGTTTTAATTTTAATTTTGGACTTACGTTTTTAATTTCAACATGTTTTTAGTTTTTATTAATTTTTATTTCAGTTCTAGTTTTAGTTAATTTAATACTTCAAGTTAAACTGAAGGAAAATGAGAAATACATTTTACAAGAAAATACAATTTCAGTTCAAAATTGGATGATTAATTCAATATGTTACGTACAATTAATTATAAAGAAACTGCATATAACACATTAAATTAAATATGAAATTTTGAAGTAGAAAATCTGTAATAGTCTTGTCTTGTAAAACATACTCCAATAACCTCTAAAACATAAACATAATGTTTGAATATTGAATTCTCTGAATTTGAGGGAAACATCAACCACAACATATGAAATGCAAACCAGATTTAGATCTCATGCTTTTAGCCTTAAGTCATCCTTCCAAATCATAGATGATCCAACACTGCGAGTCACACGTCAGTCATGAGTTCTTCTGCTGCTCAGATTCTTGATTGATTGCTTCAGTCTTCATACACAAGTCACATCACAACTACAATAAATCATAACTAACCCTTGCGCCACCAAAAAGTGTAAATGCATATACTTATAAAAGCATACCGCGGTGAGATGAGCGGCTCTTGATGTTCCTGCTGGACTCGTCTTAGTCAAATACACAATACAGAAGAACTTCAGTAATTAACACTTGAATATAATAAAAACCCAAGAGCTTCCTAGATCTTTCCTGATGCAGAGTTTGACGCAGTCGGAGCATCTGAAGCCCGTGGTCTCAGGACTAATGAGAGCGTGTTTGGCCAATCACAGAGAGATGTCCGGTGACGGGGAGACTGGCTGGGGACTGTGGTTTGTGGCTATCGCCCGGCCATTGCTTAAACATTCATACTGACTGTCAGCAAAAAAGCTGATGCCCGCTGGGCTTGAAATGGAAAACAAAGAAAAATCGTTGCATTTGTGCATGTGTTAATACATCTTTGCATAAGCGTCTGCAATAGCCTGACCGTAGACGTCATATTTAATTTAATTTGAATAAAACGAGGCTGAGAGAGAAATACTGTTCTGTGTTATGGCATACCAAGTTTTCTGAAGTTTTTTGGATATACATAAGGCATCTAGTTTTGCTTTAGTATCACTGAGATACTAAAGTTTTTATTAATATTTTGAATTAGGTTTTTATCTTTATATTTTTAGTTTTCATTTAGATTTTAGTTAGTCTTTTTGTGAGTTTTAGTAATTTTTATTTTAAAAAAATGTATATATTTTTATTTCAGTTTTAGTTATTTTA
>NW_015536496.1:843478-852703 GCF_001515605.1 Sinocyclocheilus anshuiensis | reverse complement strand
TTTTGTATATATATTTTATAATTATTTCAGTTAAAGTTTATTTTATTTCAAGTAAAAAAAAAAAGTTTTTAGTTTTAGTTAACAATATTAACTCAGAAATCAAAACACTGATCTGAAAAACTGCAATGAAACATCAAAAAACTGTATTTTTAATCTCCAAAGAACTATATAATTTTTTAACCATGTAAGAACCATAAAAATGTACTGTACTGTAGTTTTGTTTTTTGTTTAAAAAAAAGTTTATAAACTTTTTCCTCTATTTTTAGTTATTTTAGTATTAAATAAATTTAAACTAAAAATGAGAAATGTTGCCTTGTTAACTAGCTGAAATAAAATAATTTGAAGTTAAATATTTTATTTCAGTTTTTAGTGTTAATTAACAACATGAACTCTGTGCTCTATAGAAATCAAAACACTGACCTGAAAAACCTGTAATGAAATATCAAAAACTATAATCTTAAAAGAACTAAATGTAACCAAATTAGGAACCCTAAACATCTCAATTGTTTTTTTTGTTTTTTTTTAAGTTTTAGTTAACTTATAATAACCCTGCTTTAGGCTAAGTTTTATTGCATTTCCTGAACGGTGCAATGGAACAATAGAATTATGAGAAGTTCAGGTCATTTCTGACATGTTTCCGTAATCAGACATTCCAAACGATCTGACCTGTATTCATTTCCTGTCGTATTTTCAACAAAAGCTGAAAGAATGTAGAGAATGTGTGTCTGATTTGTTTTAGATTAGAGCACACAGACACAAGCTCAAACATCGGAAAGCTCGGCTTCACGTGTCTCTCATTCAGGTAACTTCATGTCTACAGATGAAATGAGTTTAGTCCGTTACCTTAACTGTTTGCTTCTTGGCACCTTCATCCTCGTCGGCCTCCTCGTGTTCTCTGACGCCCTGCGTGAGGTTCGTGTAGTTGGCCAGTTTGCTGAGCAGTGAAGACACCATGGGATTGCTGTCCATCTCCTCCTGAAAGGGTAAAGGTCATGTGTTTGATCAAAAACTGCAAACCAGCAAACACAAACGACTCGTTTCAAATCTCTACAATGTCTCGAAGAGTAAAAATAAATGTAGGCACCAAAATCAAAGGACGTAATAACAGCTCTGTCTGTCCGAAATCATGAAATGATACAAAAATAAACTTCATGACCCATGAATTACTTTATTTGTGGCCATAAACATGAAACGAGAATGTGGAAAACAGAGTGGAGAAAAGTCATGATGTCAAATATAGGCTTGAAAAGAACTTGAATGCGATAATAAGTAATCTCACACAACTTATTAAAAGCACATTTCGGTCATATTTCGCCCTAAAATCAAAAGAATGAAAAACGAAATTATATTTTGCATAAAGAATAGCATGCCTTTTTTTTTAGCTATTAATATTTTATATAATATTTTTTAATATAATGACATTGTTTTAGGTGTTATTTTACCAAAATTCTGGTTATTGTAATGATTAAACAAATAAATAAATAAATAAATAAAATAAATGCTTATATTTTGCTTAATAAAAAATTATGACAGTCTTTTTTTTGTTATTAATATTTTTGCATTATTTTAGTTCATTTTCCACCAAAATTAACATTACTGTAATACAAATAATATTATTATTATTATTATTATTATTATTATTTAAATTGTAATGTATACATCAAAGTGGTATTTATCGTACTATTATACTATTACAAATTATTACTGAATCAGTAATTAGTGTTTTAGTAAGTAAATATTAACTAGTATTTTAATTAGTATTAAAAATGAGATAATCTAATAAAACAAAAAATACAAAACTAAACCATCAAGATGGATTACTAAAATGAAAATTTGAGGATAAATGTGCAAAATTGTCATGAAAAAAAAAAAAATGTAAAGAAAATCATCAGTAAATAATCCTGAAATAAACTTAAGCAAAATACAATTTCTTATTTTAAAAATAAGTTTTAATCGTAATATTTTTTTTCATGTTGTTAGTCAAAAATATGCATATTGATAGTGAAAAAACGTTATTATTCAGTAATATTGAAATGAAGTTTAAAGACAGTACCTCAAAAAGTGCCATGTTTTTCCCATCATATAGATTTCCCTTATTATCATCTGTGTTATTGATGAAGGGGCTGCTTTCCCTTGGGTTTCCATCACCTGTATTAGACAGACAGACAGATGGAGAGAGCAACAAAACATGAGAGAGAGAGAGAGAGAAGACATGATTACAGCTGACTGCAGGAGATGTGCCACTAAAATGCTGTTTGCTTGTGAAGAGAGAGGTGTTTATGGTCTGTTATGTGTGCTCTCTTGGGTAAATTAGGAAAAAGCAGACTTCCTATCCATCGCCGCAGGTCAGACGAAACGATTTTCCTATAATTAGAGCATGATGGTGATCAATGTCCTCCGGTTCACTGGTCAAACTCTGTGATGCTCAGAGAATCTGATAGCATATGGTGTCCTGTCACTAAAGCACTTATAAAACCTAAACTTATAGCTGAAAACATGCACTTACTCAGAGGTGGACGACACTCGTTCACTGCTCCGCCTGGGTTGTGCTTATATATAGATGTTAAATTGCAGTGATTTAAATAAACATCTGGACTGGGCTGCGTCACTATAGGATTTATTTTCAGATTGCATCGCTTTATTCATTTCATCAAACCTATCATTTCAATGCAGCATATAATTCAGATTCAGAACGACGTGCTGTTCCAAGAGTTTCTTAGATTAAACGTATGATACGCCACAGATGCGGAATTAAATATGTCTGAACGGTTTAACTTTGTAAACAGAAAAAGCTTTTGGAAAATACAAATGTGATCGTTCGCCAGCTTGAAGATCCAACAAAATCTGTCTAACAAACCTGGCATTGTATATTATGATTATTGCTGGCTCGTTTCTCTGTTCTTTTCGAAATAAAAGCATCTGCAAAACGCATGAATGAATGTAAATGCATGATTATGCAATAAAACCACAAGATGTTCTAATGTGCATATGAGTCATTTTTCATACCGCCTGAAACAATAGTGCATTTGCAAACTGGTTTGAAACCAGTTCAAACAGTTTGGTGCACACACACATTTATGCTAGAATTTCCAGGAGAAAAAGTACTCAAAGTGATGCTGAAGTCGCAGCGCTAAATTTACATGAATGCATTTGACAGACACTTTTATTTAAAGCACCTTTACATGCATTTAACATCAACATTTAATCAGCAAGTGTGCTTCACTGGAATTAAAAACCCTGGTGTTTTAGCATCATGTTTCTACCGGTTGAGCCACAACCTCCAGTTCTACAACTCCACCAGAACGAAACACGCTGGCTAAGATGTTAAAAGCCTGGTTGAGGTGTTTAACTATGTAGAATCAAAGCAACTCTAAACATTGAAAAGATACAAAGCCCTATGGCAACAGAGCTGACATAGAACGTTCTGGCAAGGTTCACTCAAAGTTATGAACACACATTCTTCTAGTAATGTTTGTTAAATGTTATCTGATCTTTAATAATGCTCACCAATTGTTTATGACACGTTTTTCTGAAGCATTTAAAAAACATCCAACTAAACTGTTACTACTAACTAGTTTCAGATGGTTTAGAAAACATTCAAAAGTAACATTCCCATAATGTTTGCAAAATTCTAAAATGGAACATTGGCTTAATGTTGTTTCTAACATTCACATAACCAAGAAAACAACTTTTTTTTTTTGTTTTACATTTAAAAAAAATGGGACAGTTTTGAACTTCAGAGAGCGTTCAGAAATAACATTTTCGTAACATAATGGAAAACATTCTGAGCACATATTTTTGTTAAATACTGTATATTGCTTTCAAAATTTACAATTGTTCAGTTCATGCATTTAAGTAAAAGGTAAACAGTAAATTCTGATTTCATGTTGTCATAAAAAAAAAAAACATCAATTGATTAGTTTCTTGTAGTTGACAGAAACCTTTATTTTGCGCCTTTGGCACTTTTATTGACAGATTTTTTTTTTATAGAGATTATGACAACAAAAGCCAGACATGGACTTTTGATTTTAAATTGTGAAGTGTTTATCCATTTACGCCTTGAAAGGTTTGGCTTTGGACTATCAGTATTATATTCTGTTCACGTTCACATTGCACCTATGACTACAGACACTTGATACAGTAATGCCAAATCTCATGAGACGTGATCTACTTTCATCAAAATGACCTAGATTACAGATATGCTTATATGACTGCAGACGTCACCGTCCTTCATTCAGCTGTTCAACTGCAACACAATGCACACCCTTCATCCAGAGAAACTCGCACAGAGAATGAATGAGTGAGCAAAACGGAAAGCAGAACAGAAATGATCAATAAACGGATGGACATTTGGCTCCTGGTGCTCAAAAATGGCATACGTTTCCTGTTTTTGATGGGGATTTTCAACTGTAAGTTCTTAATCAGTATTTTGTCTGGTTTTCCATGAAAAAAAATAAATAAATAAAAACATTAACAAAAATATTTACATCCTTAAAGTAAGATAAAGTTTTAAAATTACACAAATATAAAATTTATTAATATTTATTTCTTGTTTTAAACCTCAGCAAATTTAAGTTAAAAAATTAATTAAAAAAATTTATTCAAAATAAACTGCCAAAACCAAAATGAATTAATTCATGTAATTCATTAATTAAAATAAATAACATTTTCAAAATAAATTAAAAATACATTTAAAACATGGCTTAAAATTGTATGCATTTTTGCTTCTCTTCTAAAGGAAGTGTAGATATTTTTACTGGAAAACAAGACAAAAATGCTAATATGGAAAATAATTTTTTTCCATATCTGCCGAGGACATGTTGCTAAAGACTTGCACAATCAGAGAAGGAAAGAAAAAAAAATGTTACTTAGAATTGCACATCTAAATAACCTTTTATTTAACACTGCATGAGCTGGCAAAACATGCCATGCCAAGCTGCTATAAACTCTACAACAACAAAGTTTTATAGTTACATATTACAATCAGTCTTAGTTTAAACCGTGGCAGACGGCTATGATGGAACCAGCCAAAATTACCTACAATGTCACTGAGTTCATCCGATCAGCAGTGCCACACTGCATGTTCTTGGCTTAAGACGATTCCTTTTCCAGGCATGACAGAGGTAGCGCTTTAGCCGCGTGTTTACAAACACTTTAATTGTAGACATCATGAAAGTTAAAGATCAAATATAGCCTCCTTAACTACTGAGACTAAACCGGATGCTGGTGATGACAGCAATGATGCATTATCAATTGACCCTAATAAAAGTGACCCTTCCTTTGCAAATGACAACATCACAGACAGTCAAAGAAATAATGCCTTTAGTACCACACAAAGATTTATTTACTGCTGATTACTGATTTAAGCGATCTACATAAATCTCTAAGTTGTTCTGCAGCAGCTGACAGATGCACCATTTTCACCTGCATGCTGGATGATAAAACAGGTGAAAAAATCCTGAGGGGACCTGAATCAAAAAATACATTAAATCAAAAAATGCATTAAAAAATACGCAAAAATAACTAAAGTACATACAAAACAAAATAAAATAGAATAAAAAAGTAAATAAAATAAAATAAGAGTAGAAATAAAAAAAATAATAAATAAAATAAATAAATAAATAAAATAAAGTTAAATAAAATATAAAAAGAACAATAAATGAAATAAAAAATAAAACAATGAAAAATTACAAATAAAATAAAATAAGATACAGCATAAAAAACAAAAGAAACAAAACAGAATTCAAATAAAACTAAAATAAAATAAAATTAAGTCAAATAAAATAAAATAAAGAACAAAATAAATAAAATAAGAAATTTAACAATAAAAATTTCAAAATAAAATAAAATAAACTACCACCTGCACTAACAGCTCATAATAACCCACTAATGCAAATCAACACAGCAGACTCTCACGTCTTCTCAGGACAGTGCTGAAGTGCATCTGAGCTGACTGTCAAACCCTTGAGTTCACCAAACCCTCGATACAGAACAGACAACAGCTCCACCTGAAAATCTTTCTGGACCAGTGGACCTGACATTCACTGATGCAATGAGAAACGCTGATGCACAGGTGCTGGATTTGCAAACACACATTTGATTTGGCCTTCACACATTAAGGATTCATGTTAATTGTTACATAACAGTTTGAGTTTGCAATAAAACTAAGAACTTCTTCTCGACGCCCTTTGACAATACATGCACAAAGCTATTGTCGCAAGAAAGGTTAAAATTAACATGTCAGGTAGAGCAGCCGTGAATCACAGTCTCTATAGTAATAAATGGCCACATACTCTATTTATATCGGCTAAGCTCTCTGTCGTTCTGGTCTGTAAGCGGTCTACAGGAGCTTGTTTTACACCGGCTGACTGTGCAAGAGACACTGGCAGTAAGAGTCACTCCAATCCCGTTATCCAACATGGATGTCAAGCAATTAGAAGGCCTAAAGTCTGACAAACTAAATAAGCCCACGTATAAACATCTACAACAGATATTAGCAATGCAAACGCTCTCTGTGGTGACAGCCTTCAATATGCCACTCAATGTCAGTTTACCATATTCTGACTGTCAAAATATTGTGTTGAAGTTTCTTGAGGAGGTCTAGAAAGATAGTTTTACATATTCAAGTAAGAACGAACGAACAAACGAACGAAAGAGCAAAACAGAAAGCAGAACATAAACGGACAGACATTTGGCTCCAGGTAGATGAAAAATGGTAGATGTTTTCATTGTTTTTAGGAAGATTCTCAACTGCAAGTTCTTAATCAGTATTTTGTATGGGTTTCCAGCAAAAAAATAAAATAAAATAAACAAACAAAAAAACAACCAACCAAACAAAAAAATATTTACATCCTTAAAGCAAGATAATGTTACAAAATTATATAAAAATAAAATGCATGATTATTTTTCTTGTTTGCAACTTAAAAAAGTCACTTAAAGTCAGCTTAGAAAAGTGTTGTTATTTTCTGACTTACGACACCAAACTATCTGCTATTTGAGAAGTTCCAGAAAGGTAGTAAACTTATTCATTTATATTCAGGTTCACAACCTTAACACCCAAAACATATTGTTTCAGTTGCCTGAGAAGATCAAGAAAGCAACTTTAACATCTTATTTAAATTAGAACTAAAACTAGCTGAATGCAATGTCACTACTTCAAACAGACACTTAACGTGAGTTTAGAGGAGAAGTTCTGTTAATATTCTTCTGACTGACAGCATTAAAAACACCTCATTCTAGCTGATTGCGCTGATCTACTAATTTAAGAACTAAGACTAGCTGAATCCAACATAAAACGGCAAAATATCTCATTCCAGATGATTGCGAAGTTCCAGAACAGCAATTTCACATCTACTGAAGTAAGCATGAAGACTAGCGCAATACAACTGGTTGCTTTAGAAAAGTTATTCAGTTTATATTCTTGGTTGAGTTGACTACATTAGGACACCAAATTATCTTCTACCTGAGATGATACAGAAGGACAGTTGTACATCTACTGAAGTAAAATGATAGTGTTTAACATGACCTTCAAAAATATCCAAGTACATTCAGAAAAGGTTATATTCTGGTTGACAAAATGGCAAGATATATCATTTTCAATAATCTTGAAGTTCCAGAACAGCATTTTCATGTCTACTGAAGTAAAACCAAAGACTAGCTCAATGCAACTAGTCACATCCTTCAAAACGTCACTTAAAGTCAGTTTAGCAAAGGTTATATTCTGGTTGGCAGTTGTACATTTACTACAGCAAAAAATGAGATCTAGCTCAACTTTCACAAACACCACTTAAAATCAGTTTAGAAAAAATCATCTGTTTATATTCTAATCATTAAAACGCAAATAATTCATTTCCAGTTCCCCGCGAACTTTCTAAAAGGTAGTTTCACGACAACTGAAGTAAGAACAATGACATTAAACAGAGCAGCACTACGAACATCCACGGCCATCACTAACCCAAGAGCGTGAATCCGGGACGCCCCGCTCTACGCCGAACACTTACCCCGCGGGCAGGAGCTCGACCCCGGCTCCATGCTGATGGAGAGAGAGGGTGAGATGGGTCTGCCGAGGGTCCCTGGAGAGACACGCTCAACTATCTGTGCTCTGATGATCAGCGCATGTGACGCTGCCAATAAAACGCCAGAGACATCAGTCCCTGAGTGCTTGATCCCTGATCTAAACCACTCACCCAGACACGGGGGAGGAGCGAGCGAGAGAGACAGAGAGAGAGAGAGAGAGAGGAATAAAGAGATATAAAAGTAAGTGATTGATGGAAGCGACAGAGAGAGAGACGGCATGCCACCACACTAAAGCTACGCTCAGTATGATTGGAAACCCATCCGAAATAATAGTTTGACACTTTCTAACAGGCGTATCTGACACAATAGAGCAAGAAATACAATATACACTGGTACGGTGTTGGGTCGCCAATTGAATTCTACAACTGTTTATCATACAAAAATGAAAAAAAGTCCCCATGAAATCAAAATGTAAGTTTTTTGGGTGTTAGCATCAATATGTTAGTCTTCAGGTTATCTATAAGGCAGTGTGCTCCAAAACAGTGACAAAATTTGCATTTAGAAGATATAAGCATTCAAAGCTTGCAGTTCGTCACTTCCGCCAAAACGGCTCAACATTTTTTTTTGACATCACATCGTACTTCAGCTTCTCATCAAATCTTCTGACCAATCAAACGCTCTCTAGAATCCGAAGCGCCCGCCCCCTACACTATAAATAGACGCTGAAGCCGCGGCTGAGATCGGTCGCTTGTTCACAGTGTAGTATTTCCTGTACAGTGAATGGCACGTAGTGCACAATGTAGGCGATAGAGAACGATTCAGACGGTGTAAATATGCTTTCGATTGGGGCAAATGAGGTCTGGTTTCGAGTTGTGTCACGCGAACCGCGGCAGCGCTCACAGTCTGATCCAGACTTTGGCTCCGGTCCAGAGACGCGATCGCACGGAGCGGATCATATGCGCGAGTCGGCATATATTAATCTTTTTTAAAACTACACAGCCTCAGCATGATTATGATCACTATTTTGTTTTACTAAGAGTTTCATATTGAATCTAGGGGGTAATCTATTAGACTGTGGCTGTCAAATGCGGCTTTACCGATCTCAACGGCTCTGACCCGTGCAGATATAAACAAAACTCTATTGGCTAATTTAAAAAGGGGGCGGGCTGCTCGATATGTCCCACCCTGTCTTCCTGTTTCAGTTGAAAT
>NW_015536496.1:843154-843330 GCF_001515605.1 Sinocyclocheilus anshuiensis | reverse complement strand
ATATATATATATATATATATATACACATATATATTTTATTTTATTTATTTTTTTTAAATAATGATAATACTAATATATTACAGACATAAATTCCCAGAAACTTTATTTTGTGAATTTTATTTCTGAATCAAATTTTTTTTTTTTAATGTTATGTTTATTCTTTTGTGTGTCACACA
>NW_015536496.1:841028-842580 GCF_001515605.1 Sinocyclocheilus anshuiensis | reverse complement strand
TACCGATCTCAACGGCTCTGACCCGTGCAGATATAAACAAAACTCTATTGGCTAATTTAAAAAGGGGGCGGGCTGCTCGATATGTCCCACCCTGTCTTCCTGTTTCAGTTGAAATTCCATCACCACATAGAATAACGCTGCGTGTTTCAAGGCACTTCAGGGAACCTTTAAAAAAAATGATGTGTCTAATAATAATAATACATTTAATTTGTTTAATTATTTTAGAATTTGTATAAATATAATTAATTTATATATACAGAATACATATATATTTATATTATAGTAAATAAATGCACACACACACACACAAAAGAATAAACATAAAAAAAATTAGATTCAGAAATAAAATTCACAAAATAAAGTTTCTGGAAATTTATGTCTGCAATATATTCATATTATCATTATTTTTAAAAAGCAATAAGGCACTTGAGGTGTTGTTATGTTGTGAATACAGTAGTGTGTCGTGTCTAACAAACACTCTGTGGTCATGATGATTGCTTTATTATTCCTCTGCTGCTTATTGCTTTATTGCAGGAACTCACTTTACAACTCCCATATTAATTGCTGCTCGTCGAGTGGCTCTTCATCAGCATGTGAACTGGGTAGTAATCACTTAACCAGATTAACCAAATCCTGTCCCTTTTAGAAAGCGTAGCAGGACCTGAGGAAGGAAGGCCCACGCATGACAGAAACTCTTCATTTACAACACTGACCTAAAACAGGCTTAAACACAAGGGAGGAGGTTGCAAGCATAAGGGTACTTAGGAAAAGGACACTAAACCCCTGTTTAAGTCCAAACATTGACTGAAAAAGAAAAAAGATTAAAAATGTGTCTTCACAATACGCGATTAAAAAGTCTTTCTTTATTAAATTAGACATTTTTTCTGTGTGTTTGTCCTTGCTAGCGGTGGTCAAACGTCAGCAGTGGTGCTGTAAGCTGTTAAAGCCTTCAGGTAAAGGAGTGTGCGTTACGTAACAGAGCATGCTGGGATTGCGGAGGGAGGGGTTTGCTGGAGTTCAGGGATCTCAGACACTCAAGATCATTTAACACACAAACCCCGGTGTGACGGTGTGACAAACGCTGCCTTTCATCAGGCTTTGACTTACACAAAAACCAATCACATCAAATCAGGATTTAAAACAGCTGTAATTATAATATAGATAATCTATATGATCACCAGAGCAAAAAAGAATTCGGTCTGTGTTTAGAAATAAAATCTGTACTGAATCTCCTAAAGTAGTCGTATTCTACATAATATGATTGATAATAATATTAATATTATAAATTATATTTTTTAATAAATTAAAAAATATATTATTATTATGACGACAGCAATTACAATTACAAATAATAATAATAACAAATAATAAATACTAATAATACTTTAATGTTTAAAATTAATATTTTGTCATTAGCATTTGGTATGAATTTTATAATTGTTATATTATTATATTTATTTTTATATTATTGTTAATATTATTATTGTTGTTATAAATTATGTTTATAAATGCATATTTTTATAAATTATATTGTAAAGTGTTATTATTATAG
>NW_015536496.1:839498-841003 GCF_001515605.1 Sinocyclocheilus anshuiensis | reverse complement strand
ATATATATATATATATATATATATATATATGTAATCTTTTATTAATATTATTATTATTCAGAATATGAGCCCTTTAGGAGGATCAAGACAGATGTACGTTTGTGATTCTTTGAAAACTGTGTGACAAAAGAGCAAAGGCCAACACTGAGGATTTGATTTCTGTCTAGCAGTCATTATTTCTGTCTGTCACAAGCTCTTCAAATCACACGCTCACTTTCTCTGAGCCTCCAGAAAATAAAGAACCAGGACACGAGGATGTTATTTCATACAAAGTCTCTATTACAAACAGAATTCAACCACATATATAAAACCATGCAGATGAACCTTAAAAACAGTTCCATGCATTTCAACCGGCAGCATCCATCGAACCAAACTACAATAAGCGAGGCCCAAAGTCAAAACCAGTTTATCTGCAAAAACAAATAAGATAAGTTTATCTTATCTACATATTTATTAACACGAGCAAGGTTTCTCCAGCAGAGGGCGACAGTGAGTTACTGACGATGATGGATGAGCTGTAAATCAGCCTCCCCTACTGTATAGTCTACTCTATAGACTGTGTTCAAAATGCATACTACTCATAGCGGTTTATAGTATATATACACTGTGCACAGCATGCAGATTTTGCGTATGCATGGATGATGCACCTTCTGTTTCCAGTGTAATGAATGAACCAGAAGTGAAATCATCTCTTTACTGACTTAATATTTGAATGGGCTGGAAAAAGACATTAAAAATGCTAAATAACATTTAAACAACATGTTTAAGTTATGCATAAGTCATTGTTTTTTTCTTTTTACATTCCTGCATAAATGTCTGTTCATTAAGATTGATGAGTCCATTTTTCTAATGGACTCCAGCAGCAGCAGTTGTTTTTCTAGCCGGTGGTTTCTGTGCGTCAGCCAGAGCTGTTAAACTGGAGAGTAATTTCATCTTGATGCAATGGCAGCGGTGAATCAGCACAGCACAGCGGGAATAACAAGCGCAGATTAAACCCACGTTTGAGAGGAGATCGGCTACTGGAGGAGAGGACGAAATCACAAAGAGCACAATGTAAAGATTCACTAAAGTGATTTAGCGAGTTGAGAACTCAATCTGCCTGTTTTCAGTGTCTTACATGCATTACAGATCCTCCTGCACACAATAATACTGCAGCTCACTGCATGACTGGCTATTTAAGATTAGATTACAGACAGGACAGAGCAGGACTAAACGGTGCTTTGCATGAAGGTCTGTGTTCCAGAACAAACTTTAGATCCATTTTGACTTTTTATTTTCAGTTTCATTTCTTATGCACTAGTTGTGATTATTTTTAAATCCATTTTGTGTAAAGCACTTTCAATTACCATTGTATATGAAATGTGCTACATAAATAAACTCGCCTTGCCAAGTTATTTAATAAGGATACGCCTAGAAAAAGCAGCACAAAGAATGAATCAGTGAACCAAGGTTATTATAGTCAACTTAAAACTAACAACCAGCTGAATTAAAATAAGTATGTTTAT
>NW_015536496.1:835850-839388 GCF_001515605.1 Sinocyclocheilus anshuiensis | reverse complement strand
TGTTTATATATATATATATATATATATATATATATATATATTTTAGTCAGGGTTATTAGTTAACTAAAACCACAAAAAGAAAGTTATATAAAGATTTGTTTGTTTGTTTCAGTTAAAATTTAGTTTATCAGTAACTTTCTTTTTGTGGTTTTAGTTTGTTTTAGTTAACTAATAACCCTGACTAAAATAGCTAGTAAAACTGAGATAAAAAACAAAAAAAATAATAAAAATTACAAAAATTATAAAAAACAGACATATGACAAAACAATTACTAAAACCTTAACTAAAATGGAAAATGGAAAAATAAAAACTAAATTAAAAATATTAATAAAAACTACACGTTACTAAAATGACACTGCAACGAACAAGCACGCGAGATGTTTGAGTACAAATGCTGCGGAACGAATGCCATAGTTTTAAAGTACCTTTAGTATTAAACTACATTCAAGTATACTTTTTGATAAAGTGGTTCGCTACACAATAAGATACTCCAAAAGAGAAAATGTCAATGTTTGTCTAAACGTGAATTCATTCCGATTGATGAATCTGAATGTAGTGTTTACATGAACGCTAAATAAAGTGATCAGGTTGATGTGCGTGTTAATATGTCACAAGCTTCAAATCGGAATTGATTTTTATTGACATGCGCACACTGCACAAATATAGAGTTTCTCACTGTTTGCACATAATAACCACGCTCCTACATGGTTTCTTTATTTGTTTTTAACAGCAGAATTAATATTTATCCATTTATGGATAAATATACACATAAACCGCTGTGCCGTGCTGCTCATATTTATCACACAGTAAAAATGCCCCTCCCCGCACCCAAAACAGGTTGCCTGTGGATGAGAATCCAAAACAAGGACTGGTGGGAGGTTGTCCTGCTTCACTTCACAGTTGCCGATTGAAAGGAGAGTTTTATAATGACAGGACATGCATTTATACAACACTTTATTCAAAAGGAAGAGCCGTTCATCTGCGCGTCATACGTCATTACGCTATTTCTGCGTCATTGCACATGCGCAGTCCTTTCAGTTTCGGGGTTCAATCCAATCGAGTGTTTACATGCACTCTCAATCGAATTAGAAAAGGAATAAACCACCCCCCAATCCATGTATCATTCAATCATTCGTTTTTTTATTTAATATTGAAAGTAGAAAAATGCGAAAACGGAGGAGACCGAGACGCGCTAAAGCAGCGCATTCTGTTGTTCTCTTTATTTTTCAAAGGCATGATATTTTGTAGTTATTTTGAACGTAACGTTACACAATTAAAAATATACATTTCACCATACGACTATAAATGACAGAGTGTTGTTATTTCCCCTCGATGGGGAAAAAAATCCAAGTGAACATCAATCAGTACTCAATATTAACTTAAACTGCTTTAAATATGACTGCTGCTTATTTCCTGAGCATTCTGAAGGTATACTGAGGGTTAGGTGAGAAACAAACGGAAATGGCAAGTTATTATATTTTATGAAACTCTTGCGTTGCAGTGCGAGTGCACAGTAGTGCATATCCTTTTGAGATATCAATTATAATCAATTTTAATAAAACACAAAACTACATTATATAACTCTAACAGTAGGCTATTTACTATCGGTTGTTCTCCGGTTGTGAGTCAGAATGACAGTTCTTGCGTGAACATAGGCCTATATATACCCAAGCCAATTTATTATTCTTTCCTTTTTGTCTTAGTGTTTAAAGTATTTATTTAGAAACAAATTAATTAATTAATTTCTTAATTAATTAAACAAACAGATTACTGGGTGAGCAGGGTAGGCTATGACCAATCCGATTACAAACGGATTATTTGGTTGCATGTAAACGTAGCCGCTGACGCACGTCATGAGACCAATATATGAACAAGAAAAGAGACCCAATTAAATGATCCTTGAGCAGAACCAGGCCTGTAAAACATTCAAACCCTTACAAGGCAACGGGACGTTCAGTGTGTCTTATTATTAGCACAGGCACTGCATTTATAAGGCTGATTGTGCATTGTTATCTGGTTTAAACCCTCATAACTTGAAGGTTATTTCAGGCTATTGGCTTCAGTGGAAGCTGCCAACCTGCTGAAGGAAAACACTACATGTTTGGCCATTGCTTTCTCAGACTATTAGGATGTAAAAACGAAAGTTTGGATAGAAAGCCGTTGTCCAGAGGAGCTGAAGGGAAGGGAAAGTGTCCGTCAGAGGATGTGGAGCTGGCGGGTCAGCGCTCAATGTGTCGCAGTGGCAGGGAAACACATACAGACTCTTATCAGCCGCAGCACATGGAGGCCAGAATCAGCCTGACAGGAAACAGGAAGCACAAGGTTCTGAATGACAACAGACCGGTGAGAAATGTGCTCAACAATCCTGAAAGAAACTCTGCGAGGGATTCGGTTCATCTTCTGACGCATTTCATTTAAAAACTCACGGTTTCACTTTTTGATTGCCAGTACTGAAGAATCAGAACCCGGGAATGAAAACTCTCATTATTTACTCACTTTCATGCAGGGTTACTAATTGAAATAAAGTTGAAATAAAATTAAATCTAAATATTAGATGAAAAACCTAAACATGTTTCAGTTAGTTGCCAAAGCAACATTTCTAATTTTTGTTTAGTTTATGTCGAAGCACTAAAATTACTAACTGGAAAAAAAATGAAAATAAATAAATAAATAACACAACTGAACTAAATCTAAAACTAATAAAAATAAATTAAACCTAAATAGATGGAAAATGACACGTGTTATTTTCAGAAAAATATATCAAAATGTGAGTGTTTGCTTAAAAACCAGAAAAAAAATCTGCATTAACTCACGTAATTTTGATAGTTTTTCACTTAATATCTTCAGTAATTTTGCTTCTGAAGTAAATAAAAGTCTGTAAAAACAGGGCTGAATGTACTGTGTTAATATTAATTTTCTGTATTGATTTTTCACAGGTGTTTTACCCGTATTTTGTATTATGTGTTGCATTTTGTTGAAGGAAATGTCTGTAAACTTAATAGAAAATGTCCTGGCAAAAAGTTACTGGTATCTTTTCTGTTTTTCTACTGGTTATTTTTCTAACAGTGTTTATTTATGAATATTTGTACCGGAAAACAGGACAAAAATACTTATTAGGAAGTCATTATTTGCAAAAAAATTAAAATAATAATAAAAAAAGCACCATTAAAGTACTATGACA
Organism: Sinocyclocheilus anshuiensis; assembly: GCF_001515605.1. NCBI lineage: Eukaryota > Metazoa > Chordata > Actinopteri > Cypriniformes > Cyprinidae > Sinocyclocheilus > Sinocyclocheilus anshuiensis. Next base: position 836,207 of record NW_015536496.1, on the reverse strand, counting down.
ATCCATATGACTCATATTCCAAGTCAGATGATAAAATATAATTTCTAAATGCTTTGAAAATGCAGAAATCGGAGAGTTTTTCCATGAATAACCTCAATTTCAGTCTGTTCCTGACATAAATCTATCATATGACTTCAGAAAACACCAAAAAAAATCCCCCTTTTGTGGTCTACGTGACATATGTGAGTGAACAAATAAAGAGACTTTTGGGTGAACTATTGCTTTAAAGGGATAGTTCAACCAAAAATGAAAATTTTGATGTTTATCTGCTTACCCGTGAGGCGTCTTCTTCTTCTTCTTGCTTTATGGCGGATCGCAGACTTATAAGTGCATTACCGCCACCTATCTCTCAAATGG
>NW_015536496.1:834654-835388 GCF_001515605.1 Sinocyclocheilus anshuiensis | reverse complement strand
CCACTGTAAGTCTGCGATCCGCCGTAAAGCAAGAAGAAGAAGAAGAAGAAGACATCTCATGCGCAGGCTGAAGAAGAAGACAGGAACGCGCTCAGGACAGTTCGGACATTGCGGTGAATCAGAGGTAAAAAAAACGATATAAATACTGTTCAGTTTCTTTCACAGACTGATCGTTTCGTGTCTTTACACATCAGTGTATCGTCACGAGCCGCAGGGTTTAATTTGGTTTTGTTTGTGTATGTTTCTTTGACTCTCAAAGCCGTGATTCACCTCCATTATACGACTGACAGACTGCAACGGTTTGAGTTAAAAATCTCAGTTTGTGTTCTACTGAAGAAACAAAGTCACCTACATCTTGGATGCCCAGAGGGTAAGCAGATAAACATCACATTTTCATTTTTGGGTGAACTATCCCTTTAAGGCCGTTCTCAAACTGACCTGACGTTCACACTTACATGAACTTGAGTGAAAGGGTTTGGAGGGTTCTTGCAGACAGAAGCGCTCTGAAACATCATGTAAATGTGAACGCACACCGGATCTGAGCTGGATCACATGCTCGTGTAAACACAAATGCGGCGTTCTTATCCCTCATTAACTCGAGTAACGAGTTAATGAGGTGAGTTAAAAATCTCAGTTTGTGTTCTACTGAAGAAACAAAGTCACCTACATCTTGGATGCCCTGGGGGTAAGCAGGTAAACATCACATTTTCATTTTTGGGTGAACTATCCCTTTA